>NC_090246.1:102307552-102365052 GCF_037325665.1 Littorina saxatilis | reverse complement strand
ACTGTCAGACAAGTACTGGGCCCTAAGCCGAGCTCATAAGAATACGATCAGCGAGTTGTGCACAGCCTTTAGGGAAACACCAGACCTAAGGAGAGTCCTTAAAGCTCTTAAAATAACCCTCTGTGAGCGCCTAAACGAGCTGAATGTAGCGAACTCGAGGCTTTGTCAAGTGGCTGAAAGTGATGTAGCTATAGAAGAGGATTTGAGCGATATGCACATGCAAACGGAGACACTCAAAGAACAATACCGCAGTCTCTTTCCCAAGTTAGACCCGTACGCCTCCAGCTCGGACTTGACTTCCACAGTCGCTTCTGGAGGTGCTAGAGAGGTTTCTCTAGATGCTGCTTTGGCGGTTAGTGCAGCGAGATTTAGGTCCCAGCAAATGGTCGCAGATGAAAGGGCCAGACAAGAAGAGACTCTTTTGCTTTTAGAGGAGAAGGCTTCTAGGTCTAAAGCTTTGGCGGCAGAGAAGAAGGCTGAGAAGAAGGCAGAGATGGAAAGAGAGATGGAAAGAGAGTGTGCTCGTTTAGAGAGAGAAGCTCAAGATGAAGAGTTAGCTTTGAAGAAAAAGGAAAAGGAAGTTAAGACTGCACTAGAGAGGGTGGAGAGAGAAGGCAAGATGCAAGAAGAGCATGACGTTTTTAAGATCCTTAAAACTGACATAGAAGACCAGCAAAGGGCTAGAGAAAGATTCATGCCCCAACTACCTCGTGACAGCCCCATTGATAGGTACCTAGGTACTCACAACCCCCTGCATGTAGGTACACACTCAGAGAGCATAGGAGATGTGGCGGTAGGGTATGATAGGCACACACAGCACACACAAGATACATATAAGCCTGCGACAGCCGACACCTACGCCCGCCCGCGTCACCAGCCGGCAGCCAACACCCTCGTCTCTGGGCAACATCAGCCTGCGGCAGCCAAGCCTGGACTCCCGCCACTTCAGCAGCCCACGGAGGTCAGGGCTTATGCCCCTTCGCATCTCCAGTCGGCCGCCGAGGATATCCGCGACACTCTTCGAGGCATCTCCAGGACCCTTGCTCAACCTGTCTCCGCTTTTCACCCACTTCCAGCAGCGGTCACAGCCACGGCTCCTACCACTACGACGATGACTACAGCCACCACGATGACGACAAGAGTCGGAGGCCAATTCGCGACCTCCTTTCGGCCTCAGTTTGTCAAAGCTGAGATTCCAAGCCACGGAGATCGTCCTCGCCAGATCTACGCGCCTTCCCGTTTCCCTCACAAATCCCTCAATCCATCAGCGAGACCTTTTCCCGGGCCTTTCCCTGGTCCTTTTCCTGCCATGACCTCCCGAGAGTCTCCGACCTATGTGCCAAGCTTTGCATATGGGCCTTCTGTCATGCATCCTCCCATGCAAACACAGCAATATGACCACGCTGCAAGCTTTGCTCCTGACACTGACTACACACAGCATGGTTTTCAAGAGGCTCCGGTCACGAGCCCTTCAGACTACTACGGGCAAGATGCATACCTTCCTCAGATGCAAGGCCAGCCAGCGCTCTCCGAGGGTTCTGCCCTAGCTCGTACTCTAGCTGAGGCTCTCCTGATCAACAGGTTACCGACGCAGGAGCCCACTACGTTTTCAGGAGATCCTTTGACGTACCCTCTCTGGAGGTCCTCATTCACTCTTTTGATTGAGCGGCAGGGCGTTTCTGCAGAGGAAAAGCTCCTCTACTTGGAGAAGTACTTGGACGGTCCGGCGAAGGATGCGGTCAAGGGACTCTTTCTGATCAGGGATGCCCAGGCCTATCAGCAGGCCCTTCAGACGCTGGAGGAAAGATTCGGCAGTTCTTTCGTCGTTGCCAGAGCCTTCCGAGAGAAACTAGATGCATGGCCGGTAATCAAACCCAAAGATGGACAAGCCCTCCGCGCCTTCTCGGACTTTCTTGGACAATGCCTTGTGGCGAGCCGAGTGATAGGCCAGCTACAGAATCTGGAAGACCAAGCCTATCACAAGACACTCATGAGCAAGCTTCCAGATTGGTTGGTGAGAAACTGGGTGCGGAAAGTAAACAAGACCAAGAACGAGAAGAAACGCTACCCTACCTTTGAGGAGTTGTCAGCTTTCATCAAGACAGAGGCAGACATCCTTTGCGAGCCCCTTTTCTCCTCCAGCAAATCTGCCGCCTCTTCCACCTCACAGACCGCCAGTTCAGCAGTCCCCAAGAAAACATCGTACAGTACGGATTGTTCTACTACATCTGCATGTCAAGAGTGTGACAGATGTCAGCACCACGCTAAAACTGTCCTGAGTACGAACTGCGACGAAGTCTGTCCCTTTTGTACCGTTCGTTTTCCGACCAGCTCTTCTTCTCATCCTCTACTCAGATGCCAGAGGTTCGATGAGATTCCCGTTGAGGACAGGAAACACTTCATGTACGAAGCGTCCTTGTGCTTCTCCTGTGCCAGAAAGACTGACCATAGAAGTGTAGACTGCACTACCAGGGCGATATGCGACAAGTGCCAAGGCCCACATCTCACTATGCTGCATGGAGCGCCTAGCTACAGGAAGAAGTTTCCCAATCAGCAACGGAATGCACGGGGTCCGCCAGATTCTTCAAGGTTTGTCTGTATCAGTCAAGATGCCCGTGTTTCTGCCTCTGGATCAGCATTCGCGACAACCAACAAGTCGGACAGACCAGTCAGAGCTACCATGATTGTTCCGGTCAGAGTTTCGACGAAGGAGAATCCCACGGTAGAGCATACGACATACGCGCTGCTTGACACCATGTCTTGCATCTCCTTCGTTACTGAATCTTTGAGTGACAAGCTGAACACTCATTCCGAGCCAGCGTCATTGAGGCTGAACACTATGACTTCTCAGAACACTCATATCGAATGTCAGAGAGTGACCGGATTGTGTGTCAAGGCCCTCAACTCCAATGTTTCCCACAACATGAAAACGCTCTACACGACGGACCATCTCACCAATGACACTGAGAACATACCAACATCAGAGACTGCTCGTAACATCAAGCATTTGAGTCATATTGCCAGCGAGATTCCCCCGTTGCTCGAAGGCTGCACTCCCGGGTTGTTGATTGGCTACGATCATGCAGAGCTATTCATGCCAGAGAGAGTCATCAAGGGAGACCCATACGCCGTTCTCACACCGTTGGGTTGGACGATACTGGGACAAGTGTCGCCAAAACAGTCTGTCCATGACGTGATGCACGTGTCTCTAACAGAACAGTATTGTCCCAGCGAGTACGAAGGTGAATCAGTCACTTTCGTATATCGCACGACGCTCGCCGAACCCAGCATCTCCGACGCACTCCAGGTCATGGAAAGGGATTTTGTTGAATCGGAGACGGGAAACAGGTCCCAAGAGGACGTCAAGTTCATGGAGATCCTGGCAAGATCCATCAAGGTGAATGAGAAGAGCCACTACGAAATGCCCTTACCCTTTCGTGCAGATAACCCTGAGCTTCCCCCAAATCGTGATGTTGCACTGAAGAGACTCAACTCGCTGAGTCGCCGGTTTGAGAAAGACTCTATGTACGCACAAGACTACTGCAAGTTCATGAGCGAGATCATCGAGAGCGGCCACGCTGAGAAGATTCCAAGAGACGAAGTAGAGAACGACAGATCGTGGTACATCCCTCACCATGGCGTGTATCATGACAAGAAGCCAGGCAAAATCCGCGTGGTCTTCGACTGCAGCGCACAGAAACATGGTCAGAGTCTCAACGGAGCACTGCTGCAAGGTCCCGACCTTTTCAATTCTCTCGTCGGAGTTCTTTGCCGTTTTCGCAAGGGAGAGATCGCCTTCTCGTGCGACGTCGAGAAGATGTTTCATCAATTTCATGTCACCAAGGAACACCGTGACTTCCTGCGCTTCTTATGGTGGGAAGATGGAGACCGCACCAGACCTCCTGTCGACTACAGAATGCGCGTTCACATCTTCGGCGCAGTATCGTCACCAGGTTGTGCCAACTACGCATTACAGCAGGCGGGACGCGACCACTCTCACGAAGACGAAGATGCCGCACAGTTCCTTCAGAATGACTTCTATGTAGACGACGGACTGCATGCTGCCAACGACGTCTCTTCTGCAGCCAAAGTTCTCATGGGAGCTCGAGAGATCTGTAGTAAAAGGAAGCTGCACCTGCACAAGATCACGTCTAACAGCGATGAGCTTCTCAGTTTGTTCCCTCCCGAGGAATGTTCAGCTTCTAAACGTCAGAATCTTGGAAGTGCAGTCGACACTGGCACTTTGGAGCGCACTTTGGGATTACAGTGGTGCATAGAAGACGACACCTTCACCTTCGCTCCCGACCTCAAGGAGAAACCGAAGACGAGAAGAGGAGTCCTTGCTACAGTGGCAGCGCTGTTCGACCCGCTTGGCTTCCTTGCTCCGTTCATTCTGAAGGGCAAGATTATTCTCCAGGAGGCATGCAGGAAGACCTCAGAGTGGGATGAAGAACTGGACGAGGTTTTGGAAGGCCTCTGGAAGAGCTGGATGGATGAGCTGCCCGGTCTAAGACAGGTCAGCATTCCGCGAAACTTTGTTCCATCGACCTTGGGAACTTTGACGCAGGTTCAGTTACACCACTTCTCCGATGCCAGCACAAGAGGCTACGGTCAATGTTCCTACCTACGTTTGAAAGATGAGAATGACAGAGTCCATTGCAGTCTTGTCATGGCCAAAGGAAGAGTGGCCCCTTTGAAGCAGGTAACTGTCCCTCGCCTGGAATTACAAGCCGCAACACTTTCTGCCAAGATGTCTTCATTTCTGGAGAAGGAGCTGAAGTACGAAAAGCTTGAGCACGTCTTTTGGACTGATAGCGCTATCGTTTTGGCGTACCTCGCAAATCAACAGAAGAGGTTTCACGTGTTCGTTGCCAATAGAATCAGTCAGATCCTCAGAGTCTCTTCCGTCAGTCAGTGGAATCATGTCCCCACTGAGCAGAATCCAGCTGACCATGCCTCTCGAGGACTAAGCGTCAAAGAGCTCAACGCCTCTACTTGGTTTTCAGGTCCTCAGTTCCTGTGGCAGTCTGACATTCCAAGAGGAAACATCACAGCCACTGTTGAGAGAGATGATCTGGAAGTACGCTCCTGCAGAGTCACGTCCATTGCTGAAACATCTGACGTGGGGATGGAGACAACCTTTGCCAAGTTCTCAAGATGGAGCTTTTTGGTTCGAGGGATTGCAAAGGTTCTCAGGTTCCTCAACACCAAACGGAACATGCCTGTTTTAGAAGTTCTGGCGTCGGAAGCTACAGCGGAAGAGAAGATTGTCCTCGCTACACAAAGAGAATTCTTTTCTGCTCCCAGCAAGTCTCGGGAAGAAACACTGAAGAAGTTGAACGTTGAGAAAGACGAGAAAGGATTCTACAGAGTCGGAGGAAGATTGAGAAATGCCAAGAACCTCATATGGTCCAAGCCAAAATTGCTGCCACAAGACTGTCATGTTTCCAAACTGTTGATCGCCGAAGCACATGAAACTCTGGGACATGCTGGCAGGACCAACGTCATTCACCACATTAGGTCACGTGGTTACTGGATCTTTGGAATACGTCGCGTGGTTGCGCAAGTTTTGAAGGATTGCGTCACATGCAAGAAGATGTACGGAAAGGAGGCTTCACAGAAGATGGCCGATCTTCCTTTGGACAGGGTTGAAGAATCCGCCCCGTTCACATCCTGTGGCATGGATTGTTTCGGCCCCTTCATTGTCGCAGAGGGACGTAGGCAAGTCAAGCGCTACGGCCTTATGATCACGTGTCTCTCCATGCGAGCGATTCACCTCGAAGTCCTGGATGATCTCTCTGCTGATGCCCTCATCAATGGCCTTCGAAACGTCATAGCCATCAGAGGTCCGATCAGGACGTTGAGATGTGACAGAGGTACGAACTTTGTGGGCGCTTCACGAGAGTTGAGGGAAGCTTGGAACTCCATTGAGAAAGAAGAGTTGAAGAAGAGGCTTGAAGATCGTCAATGCGAATGGATTTTTCAACACGCCTAAGGCAAGTCACATGGGAGGAGTCTGGGAAAGGCAGATTGGCACAGTCAGACGAATCCTCAACGGCCTCATGCGCAAATATCCTTCCCGCTTGAGCACTTCCACCCTCAGAACCTTTTTGCTGGAGGTCATGGCTATCGTAAACTCTCGTCCCCTGTCCGTTGAGTCCTTGGAAGACCCCACCGGCCCTCTCCCTCTTACCCCGAACCACATCCTGACAATGAAGGCTGTCGGGGTGCTG
The DNA here is from genome assembly GCF_037325665.1 of Littorina saxatilis. NCBI lineage: Eukaryota > Metazoa > Mollusca > Gastropoda > Littorinimorpha > Littorinidae > Littorina > Littorina saxatilis. The sequence goes on along the minus strand of NC_090246.1, from coordinate 102,358,819 downwards.
CCTATCCCTGGCATCTTCGATGGCGCTGACGTCGAGGCGAGGAAGAAATGGAGAAGAGTTCAGCGACTGGCAGACGAGTTCTGGAGACTGTGGAGGCTAGACTTTTTGGCCTCTTTGCGACGAAGAAGAAAGTGGCTTCTTCCTCAACGTAACGTTGCTGTCGGAGATGTCGTCGTGCTACGTGACGAAGCCGTATGCAGAGCAGATTGGCCTCTTGGACTCGTGACGGAGGTTCGCCCCAGCGACGATGGGCTCGTGCGAACCTGCAAGCTCAAGACTGTCAAGGTCACCTCGAAGACGAGCCATTCCACTTTCTACTACTGGCGCCCCATCTCTAAGCTGACCGTGCTGGTGAAGGCAGACCCGGACACTCAATGACTTTCCCAGTGATCTTTACTGTTTTCGACAGACCGTTTGTGCATGTTTTGGTCTGACGTAATCCGTTCGCCTTTTTGACAGGTGGCGCTGTTTTGATTTGGGGAGAAAATTTCGTCTTAATGCAAATATTTTTTGTGACTTTGTGGTTTCTCTCCATTTGTATATATGTTTTTGGTTCCGCATTTTGGAACGAAAGCTCTTGACAGAGGCAAGCGCTTAATGAATCGGTTTGTTTAGTCCTTCCCGCGTGCGGATGCCTGTGCTTATGATTAAGAAGACGGAAGATGTTTTTCATTTGTATTCTTCTGTAGGTTGCGACTACAGTCTTTTATACTGAGTTGCGGTTTATGTAAAGGTGTAAGAATAATGTTGACACGGTATGTTGACAGTGACGGACCGACGAAATATGATGTTACATTTGTTGAAAGAACACGTGTGATTTTTTAGATTGAGACTCATTGAGAGTGCGTTTCGAACAGCTACGTTTTGGATAATGCCGAAAGGATTCTGTAACGTTTCGGTTTTTTGTATTTTGAACCACGTATGAGAGTGCGTTTCGAACAGCTACGTTTTGGATAATGCCAAAAGGATTCTGTAATGTTTCGGATTTTGTTTTTGAACCACGCATGTATTCGATGATTTTTGTTGATTTTTTATGTCGACTTTTGTAAAGACTAAGATGTCTTCGAGGGGGGAATGTGAATGCCCCTGCTAAGGAGCCTTCTGTGTATTTAGATTCTTTTTTTTTTTGCTTGTGTTTTTTAGTCATGCTTCTAGCTTGACTCGCATGCGACTGTCCGTGGTGGTGGCTTCCCCTTTTTCTGATCTCCTTCTCACCTCTTTTCTTTCACTTTTCTCACTTTTGTCCCTAATTGTTCCCATTTTGCAACCACCTCTGTAGGTTCGCGTGCGGGTCTAGCTCGCTCTTTATCTTTTCTTTTTCTTTTTTAAGTATGAGCGTCCTGGTACGAACTTTGTTTTGTTATAATGACGTTAAATATTGTAACGAACTAATTTATAAACAAGGTAGTGTGGCCGGCGTTTTTCTGATTTTAATTTCATGTGCCTGTATGGCTCACGCTGGACAGCCTTGGAGTTTTTCCCCGGAGAGCACGGGACGCATGTTTTGCAACAGTAATATTGTAGTAACGCGCAGTATTTTTAGTTCACCTCTGTGGTGGATAGCCTGTATTCGTCGTCACTTACTGGGAAGCCGTTCACGGAACAAGATGTTTTAGGATAGATAGATTTTTTTGCTCTGTTCCGGGGCCCAGTGTTTTCTGCCAGCCTCCAGTTTTGTTTTTAAGTTATTTTGTAGTTCAGGTTCAGTTGCTCGCCTTGAGTCTGTTTTTAGATTATTGATGCTGTCAAAGGCGAGTATCCATTTCTGACTATGTTTCTTTTATTTACCGAATTCGTGTAATTTTCGTTTTGAATCTTTGTCTTCTGTCCGTTTCTGTGTCTTCTGTCCGTTTCTGTGTCTTCTGTCCGTTTCTTTGTCTTCTGTCCGTTTCTGTGTCTTCTGTCCGTTTCTTTGTCTTCTGTCCGTTTCTGTGTCTTCTGTCCGTTTCTGTGTCTTCTGTCCGTTTCTGTGTCTTCTTTCCGTCTCTGTGTCTTCTGTCCGTTTCTTTGTCTTCTTTCCGTCTCTGTGTCTTCTTTCCGTTTCTTTGTCTTCTTTCCGTCTCTGTGTCTTCTGTCCGTTTCTTTGTCTTCTTTCCGTTTCTGTGTCCTACGTTTATTCTATGTAGGGTTTTTCTAACATATTTTTGTCTTGGTGATTTTTTATTGATTTGCCGCCATCTTGTTTCGGCCGCCATTTTGTCGTCCATCTTTGATGTTTATGTTTTTAGGACACCTTTGATGTTTATGTTTTTAGGACACCTTTGATGTTTAGTTTGATGTTTCGAATTCTAAGTTTAGTTTTTTCTTTTCTATCAGTTTCCACCGCTCCGCGCTTCTCGCACCACGCTCCGCGCTTCTCGCTCCATGCTCCACGCTTCACACTCTACTGTTCTGCACTCTCACTCAAGCTAGTCTTTTCTACTTCACATTTTAGCTTTAATTCACTTTCTAAACTTAGATTAGTTTTTCCGCCACGCTCCGATATAGGTTACCTAAGCCTCTCCATAGATTTATGTTTAGCCTTTTATATATTGATATTATGAGCTGATTCCGAATTACCATGACATCGACAAGTATTCAATAAACTTTAATTAATTTTCCAATTCTAGTGTTCGTTTTGTTTTGTGAGCGCGTCGGTTCTTTATAGCACCAAAATTACATCCTCCAGAATTTATATAAGCCATCACAGAATCTTACAGCTACTCAAGGGCAAGCACACTCTCTCTCTCTCTTTCTCTCTCTCTCTTTCTCTCTCTCTCTCTCTCTCTCTCTCTCTCTCTCTCTGTCTCTCTTTCTCTCTCTCTGTCTCTCTCTCTCTCTGTCTCTCTGGGTGCTGACATAGTTAAAAGACGTGTGTCTATTTCTCGCACAAAATCTGTTTTCTGTTGGTTCTTTTTATAAACATTTCATCTCTCCGTCCCTATTTTATGCCCCGTTCACTTTTGGCTTCTTCGCTTCTCTTTCTCCACTCCCCCCTCAGTAAAGTGCTTGTCTGTGCAGTTACTGTTTTGAATGAACTCCCCTTCAGGATGACGTCATATAACACCACGTGTAACGTTTCCGCGGTTACTCTCAAGTCACAGTATGATAATTATCTATTTCCAACTGTTTAATTGTTTCCTTCTGACCTCCCAGAGCTTAATCCGAAAAAGTTACATGCACTGACACCTGAATTATTTTTATCCTTGTCTGAGGAGGTAGTGTCAAAGCAGCAAAACGAAGGTGTGTGTAATTTACGACGACATGTTAGCATAAAGCTCAAAGGTTGAATGCAAGGAGTAACTAAAATGTAGCTTTTCTGTTTCGTCTTTTCCCTTTTATAGACACTACCTCGTGTAAAATGAATGTGTTTGCTGAATATGGTAGGGGAAAGAATGGCCTTTCCAGTCATATAAAGAATGGCCTCTCCAGTCATATAACTTGTTTTACAATTAACGGCTTCACCACAAACATCTGCACTCAAACGCATCTGCCTTTTTACATTTAGTCAAGTTTTGACTAAATGTTTTAACATCGATGGGGAATCGAAACGAGGGTCTTGGTGTGTGTGTGTGTGTGTGTAGAGCGATCCAGAGAAAACTACTGGACCGATCTTCATGAAACTTTACATGAGAGTTTCTGAGAGCCTCTGATATTTGTCGATGGAATCATGGGCAGTACAAAGTACGCTGAAGCCCTGGTTGTAATTTGTGGCCAACGATTGACCAAACAGGATAGCGGTAAATCACCTCATAGACGTCACTTAAGGTTGTAATTTGTGGCCAACGATTGACCAAACAGGATAGCGGTAAATCACCTCATAGACGTGACTTAAGGTTGTAATTTGTGGCCAACGATTGACCAAACAGGATAGCGGTAAATCACCTCATAGACGTGACTTAAGGTTGTAATTTGTGGCCAACGATTGACCAAACAGGATAGCGGTAAATCACCTCATAGACGTCACTTAAGGTTGTAATTTGAGGCCAACGATTGACCAAACAGGATAGCGGTAAATCACCTCATAGGCGTGACTTAAGGTTGTAATTTGTGGCCAACGATTGACCAAACAGGATAGCGGTAAATCACCTCATAGACGTCACTTAAGGTTGTAATTTGTGGCCAACGATTGACCAAACAGGATAGCGGTAAATCACCTCATAGACGTGACTTAAGGTTGAAAACACCGAAACCGCTTTCATGAATATGTTAGGCCCCTCCTTAACTTGGGTACACTGTTGGAGATTCTCACGAAGACGGTCATTAAGAAGATCATTTGTACATTTAGTCAAGTTTTGACCACCTCTAAAGGCTGAATCGTCCTTATTTTCTGCTTATCGTTTTCTCTTACAGGGAGCCGTGTCTAACTGACCCGTCTAACTTGCAATGGTTGAGCAGTAACTCAATTCAATTCAATTCAATTCAATAAAACTTTATTGTCTAAATGCAACAGACATTTTTCTTTTGGCTCGTGAACGAAGTAACATCACATAAAACACACACTATCGGAACATAACCGACATTTTGAGGTAACTGTGTTTACAAAATTGAGATACTGAAAGGAAGAATGAATCTGTCAGTCCTTAATTTAGCAATTGTACTCTATGCTGAAAACCCTCTTCCGTGTTTTGTTTTGTTTGTTTGCTTAACGCCCAGCCGACCACGAAGGGCCATATCAGGGCGGTGCTGCTTTGACATATAACGTGCGCCACACACAAGACAGAAGCCGCAGCACAGGCTTCATGTCTCACCCAGTCACATTATTCTGACACCGGACCAACCAGTCCTAGCACTAACCCCATAATGCCAGACGCCAGGCGGAGCAGCCACTAGATTGCCAATTTTAAAGTCTTAGGTATGACCCGGCCGGGGTTCGAACCCACGACCTCCCGATCACGGGGCGGACGCCTTACCACTAGGCCAACCGTGCCGGTCTCTTCCGTGTAAAAGGGTCGAAAAGAAATACATTAGAGTAACATTTGAGGACTGCATACAGTGATATCGATTAGTGCTAACACATCTTTACTCTCTCTCTCTCTCTCTCTCTCTCTCTCTCTCTCTCTCTCTCTCTCTCTCTCTCTTTTGTTAAACATTTTGTACTAATGTTAACGGATGTGTAGCTGATCGGAGCAACTTATTCCCAAATGAAAGGTATAACTATGTCAATGTAATTTTGTAATTTTTTGAGTTCTCCTTATGTAATTCCTTAAATGCACATTGTGTTGCATTCTGTACAATGTATTTCTGTATTTTATATGATTGAATTTATATTTGTAATGTGCGTCTGTCTTTATGTGTTGTATAAAGGACAGGTTGGAAGAATAGGCTTTGCCTAAAACCTTTATCCTTTTGTAATAAAGTTCTGAGTCTGAGTCTGAGTCTCTCTCTCTCTCTCTCTCTCTCTCTCTCTCTCTCTCTCTCTCTCTCTCTCTCTCTCTCTCTCTCTCTCTCTCTCTCTCTCTCTCTCTCTCTTCAGTCTCTGTCTCTGTGACTGTGTGTGTGAGTGCAAAAGGGTCGAAAAAAATACATTAGATTAAGGAATGCATGCTGTGATATCATATTAGTGCTGCGCTTGTGCAGTTACCTGTGAAAAGTGGTCCAGCCGATTCTCATATCCTACATGTAGAACGAGTACAGACAATCGACACCTGTGGCACAACCACTCATCAACTCCCACAGTTCCCCAGAAACGTTTTTTCAATTTTTTTTTTAAAACGAAAATTACATCAGATATACGTTTGAATAGTTAGAATTTTGGTCCAGCTTTTTTAGTCCTGCATTAGTTTCAAATGCTAGCTTAAAACAAGTTAAATACTTAATGCAGTAAATGTTAACGCCGGCTTAAAACTTGCAGCGTCTGTGGCCACAGATTCTTTCAAGAACCACTTTATGTCGTTCAATTAAGCTTTAGCAAAAAAATATCAAATAATCACAATACCTTAAAGGTACCATCCTCTGAGTGCAGACCAAAACCTAGCTTCGCTGGATAGGTATCCGATAGGTCTTTCACTCGTTCTGCGCGCTAAAGTTACTAAATTTGCTATTTTCTGAATTAGTTTGGAATTTTTTCTCTCTCGAGATTACGGTTCTTTATGGGTCGATTTGTGGGGTACTCTTATTTGAGTAAGTTTCACAGTCGTGACAGCCCCTGTGACAGTCACAGTCATTTTAGCGGGTAATGAGACACAAAATGGTCTTCAAACTTTCGGAGATTTGTGCTAACACATGTCGTAAACTACACACGGAATCTCAAGTCATTTAAGATATTAGTTCTGCTGTTATGCGACATACCAGAAAGAGTTTTAAAAATAAAGATGTATGTCCGATTGAACAGAAGAAAATTTAAAAAAATGAAAGCTTCAATTTACCCTGAAATTTAATACAGTTTCAACAATAGCTGTTTACAGCGCACTTGTTTAAACGCACACACAAATTCTTGGAAAATGCTTTTTCAAGAGCCATTGATCAGTTAAGCGTGTTGGCAGTGAGCTTTGCTAGGCGTAGGCCGCCATTTGCGCTCAGCGCTCTGAATGAGTCAACTTCTTAAAAACTACTTTCGCGTTGAAATCCTCATACCACCCATGTCTGATAAAATATGTACATGGAATTTGAGTATGTGGGGCATCTGTTATTGTTCTTGAAGATTTCAACGAATTATTTTTTTTCGATGAGTCAGCAAAAACCTACCATCAATTTAAGAACTCTTTCTGACCTGACAAATAACAGCAGACCTAATGTCTCAAATGACTTGAAATTCCGTATGTACTTTACGACATGTGTTAGTCTAGCACAAATCTCCGAAAGTTTGAAGGCAATGCGTTCGCGACTTTCTCAAATGTACAATTTTTTGTCTCATTACCCGCTAAAACGTCTTCAAAAACTGCCTTTTATGCCTGCTGAGAGGATTGACACCTACACCACTCAGCATGCCTTAGCGTCCATGTTAGACAAGATATTTGAACAAAATATGTGACTGATTTGGATGCAAATTTGTTTCGTTTTAGCAGTTCTGATTTTTTGTCAATTTTAACGCGGGAACCTTGATTTTGCGAATTTGATTTTGGGAGTGTCTGTGTTGTAGGTTCCACTGTATCGACACTACGTCATGTAAACTCAATCTGTTTTCTGAATAAGTTAGGGGAATAAACGGCCTGTCCAGTCATATAATTGGTTTTACTATAAACGGCCTCATCAGAAAGATCTGCCCTCAAACGCATCTGTATAGGTTTTTTTTATGACGAGTAGTGTAGATTTGGAGAGGTTGCTGCTACATTGGCACACTCCATAGACCCTTTACCAGACATTATGTTATAAAAGTAGGTATATCCGATAAGTTTTTTTTACAAATCTTTTTTTAACTTGACCGATTGTACCTGGCATATATACTAACAGCATAATATATGCATATATATATACACACCAGCCATCTAACTTCTGGCACTGTTAGGAAGCGCTGTCGTTGCTGAGCTTTGGTTCGGTTTTATGTGTTGCATGTGGTTGACTTATTTGTACTTTGTGGGAAAGTACCGATATTATATTTTGTAAACACAATATTTATGTTTGGACGAGAATGCAGGTGAACTTTCTAGTCCTGTCAAAACAAGTTGTTTACCACGTTGTTTTGAGTCGTGGGTTCGTGGCGTTCGTTCGGATTAAGTGCGTCGGCGCTTTTGATGTACGTCACAGAGAACGTCACTATTCTAGTCCGTTCTATTCATCTAATTTTAGTTGTATCATGTTCGGTCTGGAATATTCTCGAGATTGAGTATTTACTATATATATATGCCAGCGCGATTTGAATGTTAAAAAAGCTTCTATTTGAGTTCTGCTACGATGTTTCTTTCTTTCTTTATTTGGTGTTTAACGTCGTTTTCAACCACGAAGGTTATATCGCGACGAGGGAAAGGGGGGAGATGGGATAGGGGAAAGGGGGGAGATGGGATAGAGCCACTTGTTAAGTGTTTCTTGTTCACAAAAGCACTAATCAAAAAATTGCTCCAGGGGCTTGCAACGTAGTACAATATATGACCTTACTGGGAGAATGCAAGTTTCCAGTACAAAGGACTAAACATTTCTTACATACTGCTTGACTAAAATCTTTACAAACATTGACTATATTCTATACAAGAACCACTCAACAAGGGTAAAAGGAGAAACAGAATCCGTTAGTCGCCTCTTACTACATGCGGGGGGCAGAGAAATAAGGATGTGGAAAAGAAGACTTTTGGTAAGTGAAATAAAGGTGATGGATCCAGTCAGGTAGAAATAAGACAACAAGAAAAGAATTGGAAAACTGCAGGGAATAGTAATGAGAGTTTTCTTGGAAGGAAATATAGGTGAAAGGACTGGTAAGGCAGAAATAAGACAAAAGAAGAGAAGTAAAGGGGTGGGGTAGCTCTGTGGAAACACTCCTGCCGCGTGAAGGCGACCCCATGGGAGCTGCTACGATGTGCAGTTGTATGTATGGAATGCTAAATAAATCTTCGAACTCAATTTGACGAGTTGTTTTCTGCTGCTGCGAAGACAGGCGACGTAGAATAAAAGAACACAACTATACGACATTTGAGAACTTGTGGCAATCTCCAGTGTCGTGTAACAATTGGGGGCCAAGCCGGGGCACTTACAAAATAATTTTTTTCTTCACTCTAATTTTTTGTTGTTGTTATTGTATTATGATAAGAGCTTCAGTTTGATTTGTACGCTCTGTATTTTGATAAACGCTGGTCATGGTAGTGTGCTCATGTGCTATAAACGCTGGTCATAGTAGCTCATGTGCTATAAACGCTGGTCATGGTAGTGTGCTCATGTGCTATTAACGCTTGGCATGGTAGTGTGCTCATGTGCTATTAACGCTTGTCATGGTAGTGTGCTCATGTGCTATTAACGCTTGTTATGGTAGTGTGCTCATGTGCTACAAACGCTTGTCATGGTAGTGTGCTCATTTGCTTAAATAATTGATTTGCGCGACGAACATAATACCAATTTTTTTTTTAAATCAAGTAACACAAATGTACATACTTATATCACGTGACCCTAACGTCATTCCAGTGAAACACATGTACTTCTCAATTGTCCCATTACGTTGTCTCTATCTCTGTCTGTTGTTCTCTCTTTCTAATAAGTTGTTTGGCAGCGCTGACAGTAGCAGCGCTCTCTCTCCCCCTCCCCCCCCCCGCTCTCTGTCAACGTTATTTGGCAATGCAGGCAGTAATATCCCCCCTCTCTCTCTCTCTCTCTCTCTCTCTCTCTCTCTCTCTCTCTCTCTCTCTCTCTCTCTCTCTCTCTCTCGTTAACATCCAGTTCTCCGGCTGTGTTCAAGATGAACATTCCAATGTCGGCAAAAGTGCCAGTGCCGTTGACAAGGCTGACCACGGATTGGAACTCCTCTGGGTCTGGGTGGGTAAAATGGATTGAATAAACGTCGGTCCTCCAGTCGAACGGTTGAGCTTTCATCCAGTTTTTGTGGTCCGGGTGAAATATGGGGTGGCATTTCAACCAGAAGCACATGACCTGTGACATAAAAAAAAGAGAGCTGACTTTGTTTTGTGTATCATCATCATCATCATCATCATCATCATCATCATCATCATCATCATCATCATCATCATCATCATCATCATCATCGCACTTTTCCTGTTCTTCTCATATCCTACATGCTGGAGCTTCTCCCCTGAATAAGATTCGAGAAGTAATCACCAACACCTATATATACACAGCCACAACCACTCGCTACCGTGGCCACTCAACCCGCCACCACTGCTCACCACAAACACCACCACTCGCTACCACTCAACCCACCACCACTGCTCACCACAGACACCACCACTCGCTACCACTCAACCCACCACCACTGCTCACCACAGACACAACCACTCGCTACCACTCAACCCGCCACCACTGCTCACCACAGACACCACCACTCACTACCACTCAACCCACCACCACTGCTCACCACAGACACCACCACTCGCTACCACTCAACCCACCACCACTGCTCACCACAGACACAACCACTCGCTACCACTCAACCCGCCACCACTGCTCACCACAGACACCACCACTCGCTACCACTCAACCCGCCACCACTGCTCACCACAGACACCACCACTCGCTACCACTCAACCCGCCACCACTGCTCACCATAGACACCACCACTCGCTACCACTCAACCCACCACCACTGCTCACCACAGACACAACCACTCGCTACCACTCAACCCGCCACCACTGCTCACCACAGACACCACCACTCGCTACCACTCAACCCACCACCACTGTTCACCACAGACACCATCACTCGCTACCACTCAACCCGCCACCACTGCTCACCACAGACACCACCACTCGCTACCACTCAACCCGCCACCACTGCTCACCACAGACACCACCACTCGCTACCACTCAACCCGCCACCACTGCTCACCATAGACACCACCACTCGCTACCACTCAACCCACCACCACTGCTCACCACAGACACAACCACTCGCTACCACTCAACCCGCCACCACTGTTCACCACAGACACAACCACTCGCTACCACTCAACCCGCCACCACTGCTCACCACAGACACCACCACTCGCTACCACTCAACCCACCACCACTGTTCACCAGACACCACCACTCAACCCGCCACCACTGCTCACCACAGACACCACCACTCGCTACCACTCAACCCGCCACCACTGCTCACCATAGACACCACCACTCGCTACCACTCAACCCACCACCACTGCTCACCACAGACACAACCACTCGCTACCACTCAACCCGCCACCACTGCTCACCACAGACACCACCACTCGCTACCACTCAACCCACCACCACTGTTCACCACAGACACCACCACTCGCTACCACTCAACCCACCACCACTGCTCACCACAGACACAACCACTCGCTACCACTCAACCCGCCACCACTGCTCACCACAGACACAACCACTCGCTACCACTCAACCCGCCACCACTGCTCACCACAGACACCACCACTCGCTACCACTCAACCCGCCACCACTGCTCACCACAGACACTAACACTCGCTGCCACTCAACCCGCCACCACTGCTCACCACAGACACCACCACTCGCTGCCACTCAACCCGCCACCACAGACACCACCACTCGCTACCACTCGCTACCACTCAACCCGCCACCACGCTCACCACAGACACCACCACTCGCTACCACTCAACCCGCCACCACGCTCACCACAGACACCACCACTCGCTACCACTCAACCCGCCACCACGCTCACCACAGACACCACCACTCGCTATCACTCAACCCACCACCACTGCTCACCACAGACACCACCACTCGCTACCACTCAACCCGCCACCACTGCTCACCACAGACACAACCACTCGCTACCACTCAACCCGCCACCACTGCTCACCATAGACACCACCACTCGCTACCACTCAACCCACCACCACTGCTCACCACAGACACAACCACTCGCTACCACTCAACCCGCCACCACTGCTCACCACAGACACAACCACTCGCTACCACTCAACCCACCACCACTGCTCACCACAGACACAACCACTCGCTACCACTCAACCCACCACCACTGCTCACCACAGACACAACCACTCGCTACCACTCAACCCACCACCACTGCTCACCACAGACACAACCACTCGCTACCACTCAACCCACCACCACTGCTCACCACAGACACAACCACTCGCTACCACTCAACCCACCACCACTGCTCACCACAGACACAACCACTCGCTACCACTCAACCCGCCACCACTGCTCACCACAGACACCACCACTCGCTACCACTCAACCCACCACCACTGCTCACCACAGACACCACCACTCGCTACCACTCAACCCACCACCACTGTTCACCACAGACACCACCACTCGCTATCACTCAACCCACCACCACTGCTCACCACAGACACAACCACTCGCTACCACTCAACCCGCCACCACTGCTCACCACAGACACCACCACTCGCTACCACTCAACCCACCACCACTGTTCACCACAGACACCACCACTCGCTATCACTCAACCCACCACCACTGCTCACCACAGACACAACCACTCGCTACCACTCAACCCGCCACCACTGTTCACCACAGACACAACCACTCGCTACCACTCAACCCGCCACCACTGCTCACCACAGACACCACCACTCGCTACCACTCAACCCACCACCACTGTTCACCAGACACCACCACTCAACCCGCCACCACTGCTCACCACAGACACCACCACTCGCTACCACTCAACCCGCCACCACTGCTCACCATAGACACCACCACTCGCTACCACTCAACCCACCACCACTGCTCACCACAGACACAACCACTCGCTACCACTCAACCCGCCACCACTGCTCACCACAGACACCACCACTCGCTACCACTCAACCCACCACCACTGTTCACCACAGACACCATCACTCGCTACCACTCAACCCGCCACCACTGCTCACCACAGACACAACCACTCGCTACCACTCAACCCGCCACCACTGCTCACCACAGACACAACCACTCGCTACCACTCAACCCGCCACCACTGCTCACCACAGACACCACCACTCGCTACCACTCAACCCGCCACCACTGCTCACCACAGACACTAACACTCGCTGCCACTCAACCCGCCACCACTGCTCACCACAGACACCACCACTCGCTGCCACTCAACCCGCCACCACAGACACCACCACTCGCTACCACTCGCTACCACTCAACCCGCCACCACGCTCACCACAGACACCACCACTCGCTACCACTCAACCCGCCACCACGCTCACCACAGACACCACCACTCGCTACCACTCAACCCGCCACCACGCTCACCACAGACACCACCACTCGCTATCACTCAACCCACCACCACTGCTCACCACAGACACCACCACTCGCTACCACTCAACCCGCCACCACTGCTCACCACAGACACAACCACTCGCTACCACTCAACCCGCCACCACTGCTCACCACAGACACAACCACTCGCTACCACTCAACCCGCCACCACTGCTCACCACAGACACCACCACTCGCTACCACTCAACCCACCACCACTGTTCACCACAGACACCATCACTCGCTACCACTCAACCCGCCACCACTGCTCACCACAGACACAACCACTCGCTACCACTCAACCCGCCACCACTGCTCACCACAGACACCACCACTCGCTACCACTCAACCCGCCACCACTGCTCACCACAGACACAACCACTCGCTACCACTCAACCCGCCACCACTGTTCACCACAGACACCACCACTCGCTACCACTCAACCCGCCACCACTGCTCACCACAGACACAACCACTCGCTACCACTCAACCCGCCACCACTGCTCACCACAGACACCACCACTCGCTACCACTCAACCCGCCACCACTGCTCACCACAGACACTAACACTCGCTGCCACTCAACCCGCCACCACTGCTCACCACAGACACCACCACTCGCTGCCACTCAACCCGCCACCACAGACACCACCACTCGCTACCACTCGCTACCACTCAACCCGCCACCACGCTCACCACAGACACCACCACTCGCTACCACTCAACCCGCCACCACGCTCACCACAGACACAACCACTCGCTACCACTCAACCCGCCACCACTGCTCACCACAGACACAACCACTCGCTACCACTCAACCCGCCACCACTGTTCACCACAGCCACCACCACTCGCTACCGTGGCCACTCAACCCGCCACCACTGCTCACCACAAACACCAACACCACCACTCTCTACCACCCCAAACACCACTAACATAAGACATAAGATTTTATTTTAACCACGTGCATTACACAGGAATATATATTGGTTTGAGTTCATTCAATACATAGTACATTCAGACACAACAACAAAACTGAGTGCTAACAGAATTGCATACACACACTCACTTACACTTACACCCACACACACACAAGCACACACACATTACCCTGTACCACCCCCACCACCACAGTACCACCATCACCCTCTACCACTCACCATCACAATAACCCACCTGCAGCCTCTTCTCGACGTACAGCGTATCGGGGTGTCTCTCGTACACCTTGTAGGGCAGCTGCAGGGCGTTGTAGTAAAAGTCCAGAGACCTGTAGTTCCTCAGCTCCCGTCTCCACAGCCTGACGAAGCGGGCCCGGGGCCTGGCCAGAAACACCCCCAGATTCAGAGAGTCGATGAACGGAGCGTGAGACATGTGGTCAAAGTTGACCACGGCCTGGTGACCGGCGGTCAGCAGGTCCCTGGGGGAGTGGAGCCAGAGGACGTCCCAGTCTACGTACACCCCGCCGTACTTGTCCAGGAGGTCGGCGCGAACAACGTCGCTGCGGTGTTGCGAGTACAGAACGCGGTGCCCGTAGATCTCGTGCGGGGCTTCCCGGTACACGACGGTGACTCTGGGATGCGAGGACACCGTCTTCCAGTACGGCCCCGAGAGGTACAGGTCGCAGTGGATGAAGACTCTGTCAGCCTTCGCCACGTGGATCGTGCTCAGAAAACTGAGGTGCATGCGGAAAGACAGCTCCGCTCGGTTGAACCAGACGTAGTGAACGATGAACGGGATGCTCTCGGCCTTACTCCCCTCCTTCCCAACGCAGCTAGGGCCAGTTCCCAGATCCAAGTAGTACAAATCTCTAAGGATGGATAAGTCTTGACTTTGAAATTGAACTGCCCGCAGGTCCAACGGTCTTAAAGCGAGAGGTGGTTGGATTGTCACACACAGAAGCCTCTGTTGAATTCTCTCAGAAATACTCACAGACGGAGATTTCGACACGGAAGGACACACACCAACAAGCGTCACCGATTCCCTCAGCATCGTCACAACGTCATTTGGGTGTATTTCATTGGTCCTCATCAGCACGCGTTGAAGATTCTTGCACCGAATCCTACTCGATATAATAGCAACAGACCCGTGATTGCTCAAAGAAATAGAGAAGTCTTGTCTTCGAAGAAAATGGACAGGCCGAAGAAGAACCGTTGAGAAATCCATGTACACTCCCCCTCTGTCGTCTAGCACCTCCAGCGCGTAGTAGAGGGGGTTCAGACAAATACTCTTGTTGCGTTGGATGAATTTGACAGTCAAAGCAGGGATGGTTTGATTCAGTTCTAGGAACCACTGGTTGTACTTGTCAGAGTTGATGGCGGTGCCGCTGTGGATCTCCAGCTTGTCGGGTTCCAGAAGCTTCCAGGCACTCAGCACGCTCAGGTGGTCGTTGAAGGTGAACGTCCTGTTGTCACACCACACGAAGAACACGTGGTTGGGGACGATGTTCATTTCAAGCTCCGACAGAGGACGGGCAAACATCCAAGGGTGCTTTTCGCTGCTGTAGTTCCCGGGTGTGTAGTTCTCTTCGAAAGTCATTCCCGCGGGGATGATGTTGGTTTCCCCTGGGTGTCTTTTTTGACTGTACAAAGCAAAAGCTTGCTGTGCGTTTGAAAGTGCGAGAAATTCAGCTCCAGACTTCAAGAACTTTACCTTGTCAACGGCGATGGAATCCAGGAGTTTGAAGGCCCATAATGTCACAGCGACACACACCAAAAGCAGCAGAAAATACCGAGCCCGAAGGCGATTTAATCGCATCGTTTTCGTGTTGAGTTTTTGGAAGTTGATTCCCAAATATTTGCTTGTAGATAACCGACTTCAACTCTGTCACACGCGTTAATGGACGTTTACCGGTTCTTAACGATTAACACAAAGTCACACTCGCTCGATGCTTTGACAAAGACGTAAGTTATTTTTGTCAGATTATAGGCTTATACTATTTTTATGGCAAACGACCCAATTAATTTGCAACATTTTCTTGCAAAAACTGTGTAGTCAAACTACCACCACACCACATACACAGTAGTGATTTGGGGAGAAATTTTCACAAGAGAACTAGTGCGAATTCTGTCACAACTGTAGCAGCAACTGCCAAGGTGATGTTTTCGTGTACATAATTCAGTAATTTTTAAACAAAGAACAATTCGTTCTATAGATCTTTGCTAACCAAGACTTTGCAATGTTGGCCTGTGTTTCATTCATACGAACGTCCTGGTTTCAGGATGAGGAACACAGAGCTGACAGATTGTGTGAATCCGCGGACATCTTCGTATGGATGAACGCAGATTTCTTGAGTGTTTCGAGTGAGGTGTTTGCTCTTGTCGAAAGACGGCTCACATCTGTAAGGAACCTGAAAAGATAAAGACGAGAAAGAGAAATAAGAACACTTACATGTGGCTAGACACACTGTATGAGTGCTAGACACACTGTATGAGTGATACTGCTAGACACACTGTATGAGTGATACTGCGTTGGCAAGCAGAGATGTATAAGTAAATACTTCGCCTATTTCCACTGGACCAGTCATGAAATGAAGCCTTTCGATTATTGTCCCAATGTTACATTTAAATGAAAAATGTTGTTTGACACACCCAGCCTGCTTGTAAACAATAATAACTTGAATATTTCAATAACAAGAAATTCCTCCGAGGTAGGAAAAACACCCCCGTCCTTACCATTCTCACTGCCACCAACTGAGAAGGTTATTTCCCATTGACCATTAATATGTCCCTCTATAAGTCCTTGTAGAATCTTAATCCACCAATAACTCCCTAACCGTGTGTTTGACTGGTCCCAATTTTTGTAAGGACCGTCTCAGGAATGTATAGAACCTGTTCACCAAGTTTGGTGACGATCGGTCCGTTCATTCTTGAGATCTATATGCGAACACAAACACACAAACAAACAAACACATCGACCGAATCCTATACACACCCCTATACCGGGGGTGTAAAAAGAAAATACACCAGTAACCAGGTTAGGTACGTTTATATCTATTATAATCAATATTTTGGCACGTTACTGCCTTCTTCGGGATGGTAAGCTTATGGAAAGAATGGAATCTTCTTCTTCTGCGTTCGTGGGCTGAAACTCCCACGTACACTCGTGTTTTTTGCACGAGTGGAATTTTACGTGTATGACCGTTTTTTTACCCCGCCATTTAGGCAGCCATACGCCGTTTTCGGAGGAAGCATGCTGGGTATTTTCGTGTTTCTATAACCCACCGAACTCTGACATGGATTACAGAATCTTTTTCGTGCGCACTTGGTCTTGTGCTTCCGTGTACACACGGGGGTGTTCGGACACCGAGGAGAGTCTGCACACAAAGTTGACTGAGAAATAAATCTCTCGCCGAACGTGGGGACGAACTCACGCTGACAGCGGCCAACTGGATACAAATCCAGCGCGCTACCGACTGAGCTACATCCCCGCCCTTGGAAAGAATGGAATGACTTCTTGAATATTTCATAAGAATTATTTAAATAGTACATTCCCAGATAAAACAAACACACATAAAATACATAGGTTCTCATATGATACCAAGCAGGTCTGTTTAGCCAGGCAAACGTTGACAAAGACACCTTGTGGGTGCCACCACCTCTATGTGTAAATACAAATACGAATACATTTATTGTCATGAAACGTAGTGTTTATAAGACACGGGAAGATAAATAACCAAATGTGTGTATGTGTGTGTGTGTGTGTGTGTGTGTGTGTGTGTGTGTGTGCGCGCGCGCTTGTGTGCGTGCGTGCGTGTATGTGTGCGTGCGTGTGTATGTGTGTGTGCGTGTGTGTGTGTGTGTTTATGGATTGTGTTCCAGAGTCAGCAAATGGTGTGTAACACACTTTTACGAACATCTACTTCATAATCACTGTCGTGAAGTCACAGTGGCTGAGTGATTTGCGCAGAGCTTCACAATAATGTCCCTGGTTGTGCTCCATCAACAACAGTGGCTGAGTGATTTGCGCACAGCTTCACAATAGTGTCCCTGGTTGTGCTCCATGAACAACAGTGGCTGAGTGATTTGCACACAGCTTCACAATAGTGTCCCTGGTTGTGCTCCATGAACAACAGTGGCTGAGTGATTTGCGCACAGCTTCACAATAGTGTCCCTGGTTGCTCTCCATGAACAACAGTGGCTGGGTGATTTGCACACAGCTTCACAATAGTGTCCCTGGTTGCTCTCCATGAACCACAGTGGCTGAGTGATTTGCGCACATCTTCACAATAGTGTCCCTGGTTGTGCTCCATGAACAACAGTGGCTGGGTGATTTGTGCACAGCTTCACAATAGTGTCCCTGGTTGTGCTCCATGAACAACAGTGGCTGGGTGATTTGTGCACAGCTTCACAATAGTGTCCCTGGTTGCGCTCCATGAACAACAGTGGCTGGGTGATTTGTGCACAGCTTCACAATAGTGTCCCTGGTTGTGCTCCATGAACAACAGTGGCTGGGTGATTTGCGCACAGCTTCACAATAGTGTCCCTGGTTGTGCTCCATGAACAACAGTGGCTGAGTGATTTGCACACAGCTTCACAATAGTGTCCCTGGTTGTGCTCCATGAACAACAGTGGCTGAGTGATTTGCACACAGCTTCACAATAGTGTCCCTGGTTGTGCTCCATGAACAACAGTGGCTGAGTGATTTGCGCACAGCTTCACAATAGTGTCCCTGGTTGTGCTCCATGAACAACAGTGGCTGGGTGATTTGCACACAGCTTCACAATAGTGTCCCTGGTTGTGCTCCATGAACAACAGTGGCTGGGTGATTTGTGCACAGCTTCACAATAGTGTCCCTGGTTGTGCTCCATGAACAACAGTTGCTGGGTGATTTGTGCACAGCTTCACAATAGTGTCCCTGGTTGTGCTCCATGAACAACAGTGGCTGGGTGATTTGCACACAGCTTCACAATAGTGTCCCTGGTTGCTCTCCATGAACAACAGTGGCTGGGTGATTTGCACACAGCTTCACAATAGTGTCCCTGGTTGTGCTCCATGAACAACAGTGGCTGAGTGATTTGCGCACAGCTTCACAATAGTGTCCCTGGTTGTGCTCCATGAACAACAGTGGCTGAGTGATTTGCACACAGCTTCACAATAGTGTCCCTGGTTGTGCTCCATGAACAACAGTGGCTGGGTGATTTGTGCACAGCTTCACAATAGTGTCCCTGGTTGCGCTCCATGAACAACAGTGGCTGGGTGATTTGCGCACAGCTTCACAATAGTGTCCCTGGTTGTGCTCCATGAACAACAGTGGCTGAGTGATTTGCGCACAGCTTCACAATAGTGTCCCTGGTTGTGCTCCATGAACAACAGTGGCTGAGTGATTTACGCACAGCTTCACAATAGTGTCCCTGGTTGTGCTCCATTAACAAGAGTGGCTGATCACAGCCGGCTTCACAACTGGTGCATGTATTATGTAGCATACACACTTTCAGACGGTTATGCCGAACACAATCAGAGCGCAGCTGCCAGTGTACTACTGCAAGAACGCATGCACTATTACTAAACACCCTACGTACGATGTGTCTGGAAACACCTCCGCGCGGAGGGGTTTTGTGGCCAGCGCAGCAAAGACAAAGAGGGAAAATGTTCTCGGCTCGCGCGGCAGCAAGCACTATGTCTCTAGACTGTAAAGGTGTAAACCATCATGGAAATCAGATGTTCAATTTCATAAAGAGTATTAGGCCGAGACACTCAACTTAAAAGAATGTTTCGTTTTGTCAAAAATGAAACGTTCCAATAATATATATATTTTTTTTAGACCTTTTTGGTGGTGAAATGAATGAAGCCTGGGAAGAGTCAATATATATACACAGCTCACGTTTTCATAATCACCTATGAAGGGTTTCGGACAGGGTTTTTGTGTCAGCCCCTGCAAGTGCGTCATCTGTGGCTCTGTCTTGTGGCTAATTAACAGAAAAACTTATCATTTATTCAACCCCATCTGACACGCTGGCATAAGACAGAGGCAGAATTGATCTGCCGTGCAACGCACAATCCAATTCTTGCTCTCCCAGATATCAGCAAAGATGATCTCCGTGTGGTTTTGTTCCAATTCGATTTCTTCTCGCGGTCTTCCTTTTGATAACACGACA
Organism: Littorina saxatilis; assembly: GCF_037325665.1. NCBI lineage: Eukaryota > Metazoa > Mollusca > Gastropoda > Littorinimorpha > Littorinidae > Littorina > Littorina saxatilis. Next base: position 102,338,903 of record NC_090246.1, on the reverse strand, counting down.
ATGAAAATATAACAAAGCAAAGGTGCTCCGCTCACATAATGTAACTTCAGCAGGACCCACGACGCACTGCAGATTATCCCAGCCCGCTACACCTTGCATGAAAGGAAACCAGGCCAAGTACTCGTCATAATCCCTATCGCGGCATAAATGATAGGCAGTGCGTCGTCTGTGCCGCTGAAACTGCGCAGGTATATTCTGCCCTTAACACGACAATGAAAATATAACAAAGCTAAGCCTTGCTTGATGCATGATTTAGTTCATTTGGTTTGGAGATATCGTATCTTGTTTCCCGTGGAAATCATCATATGTTGACCGCTGCAGAACTTGCCCGGCTTTTACACAGGAGAAGAGCATGCTTCTATTTGGACACGCACCAAAAATCAACAGCGTGCATCCGTCATGAATAGAAGCGGATTTTTTGTTTAGTATTAGTTTAGTGAGTGACGTACCTTGTAGTCTTTCTGTGATAGTAGTAGTCCAGTGGACGATACCTTCCGCCTGTGGTACGACACAGCAAGCCATGTAGTATTCTGTTTATCCTACATACTGTACTTACGTGTATTTTACTGAAAATGTCTTGCAGTCGAGGCAGCTAAATTGAAGACGCTTGTTTTGGAACCTCGATCTCTTCTAAAGCCTCGTGCAATCTATTACGTCAAAGCAAAAAACGTCACTCTGAAAGTGTGTGCGGCCTTCGACACAATCGACCACCAGCTACTCGTCGATCGCCTCAGTTCCACGTTCGGCATTCACGACACCGCCCTCTCTTGGTTTAGGAACTACCTCCAGAACCGCTCTCAGACTGTCACCACTGATTCGTTCTCTTCTCAGCCTGTCCCTGTCCGCTTCGGCGTCCCACAAGGATCTGTCCTCGGCCCTGTCCTTTTCACCCTGTACACCCAACCCCTCTCCCTGGTCATCGAACGCCACGGCCTGAACTACAACTCCTTTGCCGATGACACGCAGCTCCAGAACAGCGCCAAGCCGGAGGACGTTGACGATCTCCTTGGATCCATCTCCAGTTGTTTCACTGACATCAAGAACTGGATGACTGAGAACAAGCTGAAGCTGAACAGTGAGAAGACGGAGGCCCTTCTCGTTGGAACACGACAGAAGATTGCTTCCCTCACTGTGACCGACCTCCAGCTGGATGACGCGACTGTTCCATTCTCCCCTGCTGTCAAGAGCCTTGGCATCTTTCTCGACTCCACTCTCTCCATGCAGACACACATCTCCTTCATCATCAAGACCTGCTTTTTCCACCTACGACGCATCGCCTCCATCCGTCGCTACCTCACCCACGACGCCTGTGTCAAGCTGGTTGTCTCCCTCATCTTCAGTCGTCTGGACTACTGCAACTCCCTTCTGGCTGGCCTCCCCGCCTCATCCATTCATGGCCTACAACGAGTCCAGAACGCCGCTGCCAGGCTGACGTTGAGGAAGACGAAGCGAGACCACATCACCCCCCTACTTCGCTCCTTGCACTGGCTCCCTGTCAACACCCGAATCTCCTACAAACTGTCCACTCTGGTCTACAAGTGTCTCAACGACTCTGCTCCCGAGTACCTTCAATCCTCCCTGGACCTGTACACCCAGCCCTCCGACCGTCCCCTTCGTTCTGCTGCTGACCCTCTCCGCCTCCACATCCCTCGCTCGAAACTCGCATCTGCTGGTCAGCGTGCATTTCCCTCCGCGGGCCCCTCCGTCTGGAACTCCCTGCCGCTTGAGCTTCGCCAGAGCCCCTCTCTTGATGCGTTCAAGAGTAGGTTGAAGACTCAGTTCTTCCCGTAGCTGGCTGCGACTTTCATGCTCGACGTGATGTGCTGTGCCCCAAAAGACATTCTTGTGCTGTGCTCTGTGAGAGGTGTTTTCTTTGTGCTTATTATTATTTTGTTTGACCTAGCTATTGATGTGTACATTGTTGTTAAACAGTTGTTTGTTTACCAGGGTTTGCTAGTGTGTGATAAGGTTCGTGTCCGTCTGAAGATGTTAGTTTCTTTGTTAGTCCTGTGTTGACAACTCTTCAACAAGCGCTTAGAACTGTACCCACGGAATACGCGCTATATAAGCTTCATATTGATTGATTGACGTGTTAGTTCTAAAGATTCATCGAGGGTAATTAGGAAGCACAGGCACTCGTCACGAGCGAGCGCAATTTTTGTTTCTATAATGACGTTTGTCTCGGTGACTTTGGCATCATAAGCAGTGGAAAAACAGGTCCCTGCCAGACTTGCTTGACATGACCTCATTTGCATGATATACACACGTGTGATTTGAACGATTATTATCTCACGGGTGTCTCTCTCACTTATGTAGGATAAATACGTTTTCATCCATAGAATTGGTATTTTGCCTCGGCAGGGTGAATGAATTTATGATGTCTTTTCCGGCCAAAACTGGCCTTGCCAAGACTGAAACAAAATATAGTTCTACAACTTCTTGGCTTGCGTTGATTATTCTGCCCATGGTGAATTTCCCATGCTTTGTTTCCACATCCCATGACAAATTCTCCTTACTTTGGTCATGCAATATATACTTTACAGCTCCGTCCATCCATGGTATCGCGTGATATTTTTTGTCTTGACGGGGTGAAAGAATATAATGACGTCACTCATTGACCCAGTCTCGACAAAAAATATCACGCGATACCATGGATGGACGGAGCTGTAACTTATACTTAGCTAATGAAGCATCGCCAATCTGATTACAGAGGCTTAGGTAAAAAACCACACACTATGATCTAATAAAGAATCACCATTTTAATTAAAAACAATCAAAGTGCTAGTCTGTCTGGACTGAATTGTGAATGAATTAAAGAAACAGAATACAGTTGTTATCACCAAGCACACACGTTCTGTTTTCTCGCCATAACTGCAAACTTCTCTTGCATCGTCGAATTTTTGTTGTTGTTTTGATAGTCCACAAACTTGCAGAGTGGGTTAATTCAGACTTACCTTTCTTGCTCGTTTTCTCCAGTGAGAAAGCAGCCCGAATTTCCATGAGGGTAACCTCACAGGACTATTTGAAATCGTATCCTCGTATCTTATCCTCTTGCTCTTGAGTCTGCGATCGTTGTTTCTGCATATGTTGACCGCTAGGGAATGAGACAGTTCCTCCGTCGTTTCAGATGAATGGTGTCTGTGGTTTGCTCACCAAGACGACAACAGCCCAGGTGCTGAACGAGGGAGGTGGTAACATGTCTGTGGTTTGCTCACCAAGACGACAACAGCCCAGGTGCTGAACGAGGGAGGTGGTAACATGTCTGTGGTTTGCTCACCAAAACCACAACAGCCCAGGTGCTGAACGAGGGAGGTGGTAACATGTCTGTGGTTTGCTCACCAAGACGACAACAGCCCAGGTGCTGAACGAGCGAGGTGGTAACATGTCTGTGGTTTGCTTTCAAAGGCGCTCAACTTGTTACATACTTTTCTCTTTCTTGTTGACATGGCTGAATTTTTGTATGGCCTTGTTTAATTTTTAAAGCAGAAAACGTAAATAAGAATACACCGAGAGATAAGAAGAAACAAGTCGCGTAAGGCGAAAATGCAACATTTAGTCAAGTAGCTGTCGAACTCACAGAATGAAACTGAACGCAATGCAACGCAGCAAGACCGTATACTCGTAGCATCGTCAGTCCACCGCTCATGGCAAAGGCAGTGAAATTGACAAGAAGAGCGGGGTAGTAGTTGCGCTGAGAAGGATAGCACGCTTTTCTGTACCTCTCTTCGTTTTAACTTTCTGAGCGTGTTTTCAATCCAAACATATCATATCTATATGTTTTTGGAATCAGGAACCGACAAGGAATAAGATGAAAGTGTTTTTAAATTGATTTCGAAAATTTAATTTTGATCATAATTTTTATATTTTTAATTTTCAGAGCTTGTTTTTAATCCAAATATAACATATGTATATGTTTTTGGAATCAGAAAATGATGGAGAATAAGATGAACGTAAATTTGGATCGTTTTATAAAATTTTTTTTTTTACAATTTTCAGATTTTTAATGACCAAAGTCATTAATTAATTTTTAAGCCATCAAGCTGAAATGCAATACCGAAGTTTGGGCTTTGTCGGAGATTACTTGACCAAAATTTCAACCAATTAGGTTGAAAACTGAGAGCGTGACAGTGCCGCCTCAACTTTCACGAAAAGCCGGATATGACGTCATCAAAGACATTTATCAAAAAAATGAAAAAAACCGTCTGAGGATATCATACCCAGGAACTCTCATGTCAAATTTCATAAAGATCGGTCCAATAGTTTAGTCTGAATCGCTCTACACACACACACACACACACACAGACAGACAGACAGACAGACAGACAGACACACATACACCACGACCCTCGTCTCGATTCCCCCCCCTATGTTAAAACATTTAGTCAAAAAAAGAGGATGAAAAAAGAAGAAAAGGGAAGTCGAGGGATTGTTGATAACTCTAACAGAGTGCACGTTTTGCAGGAAGAAAAGAAACCCAAACCTCTTTTGTTTGGTGGCTATGCCGTCATTCACGGATTAACAACACAAGAGCTCGGCAAATAATGAAGCAAGAATATTTGATGTGTTGAGTGCCAGAGGGTTGTTACTGGTCTATGAGTAACAGGCTGAGAGGTATCCGCCTCGATATAGAGGTCAGGGTCGACAATACATAATCCATATTAGTGGCTTTGTGCCGCTGACCACTTGACCGCTTGGGCCATTGTCCGAGTACTAGACTGACGCCGTTATTGATTAGACTGGCTGCGACTGTGTTCCCCGTCTGTGAAGCTTCTGCTCACGATTTCAGAGAGACAGCGAGAGAGAAAGAGAGAGAGAGAGAGGGGGGGGGAGAGAGTGAGGGAGAGAGACAGGGGGGGGGAGAGTGAGAGGGAGAGAGACAGAGAGAGAGAGAAAGAGGGAGGGGGAGAAAAGGGGGGGAGAGAGAGAAGGGGGGAGTAGAGAAAGGGTGTGAGAGATAAAGAGAGAAAGGGAAGGAAAGAGGGAGGGAGAGAGAAAAATACAGACACACACACACAAACACTCTCACACACACAAACACTTGCACACACACACACACGCATACAATCCCCCCTCCCTCACACGCACGCACGCGAATACCATCACAGACCTCCTCAGGCTTTGTCATGTGACACGGACATCTTTCCTGTGGGACAACATACAAACTATCTGGTTGGCTGCTGTCTACGCAGATTGAAAACTTGTTTGCTGAATAAATTTGGAAGATTGACATAGTTTAGGGTTACTTTATTTGCAAGTTCAGGAACAAATCCCACTCTAAAAAAAAGCAACCAGACTGGATAGTTTTGGTTTGCATACCAATAGAGGGTTTGATACAAATAGAGGGTTTGATACTTCTTCTTCTTCTTCTTCGTACGACGGTTGTGTCAGACTCGGAATCTGGAGGATGCCATGAACATGGACGTTGTTTGATACAAATAGAGCGTTGCCTTTGTCGCAAGCGAGACCCGGATGTTCTGTGGTGATTTACTGGCTGGTCTGAATGGGAAAGAATTATGTACTTTAAATGGAAATTTAAAAAACACCTGTCATTTTCTATTTAAAAATCAGGTGCATACTGCATAAACTAAGACAACGTCTGCCTTTAATGAATCACGTTTTTAATCTAGAAGAAAAACAGGCACCGAGCTCGAATTAAAACAAGGTTATTTACAGGGGTGAGTTTTGGCGCTCGCCCACTCGCCCCCGGCGACTTCAAATCGCGTCGGGCGGGTTCGAAATTCCTCTAAAATCGCCCGCCTGGCGAGTTCAAATTTCGCTGAAGCACAAAGTTGTTAGGCAACGTAGTCAATCGGAACGGCCGGCCGGCGAACAAATATCTCTGCGGGCGATCTCAAAATCTGTCACTTCTCTACTGCCCACTCATCCCCCCCCCCTTCCCCCACTTTCAGAAGGACTCAGGACTACCACCAATCAAGGCCAGACACATGGCTAGACAGCTACCCCCCTCCGCCTCACTTGACCGTGTCATCACCCCTCCAGTGCCACGAGCCGCTGGCGATTGCATCAGCAGTCAAAATAGTTAAACCCCCCCTTCGTCCCCCCCTCTTTGCGCTATTCACTTCACCCCCTCTCTTATATCTTATCCTGCGCTCACCAATCCTTCAGAGACTTTCACATGTTGTAAAACAGTTTCCTCTCAGATAAAAACTCGGTCATTGACCCCGAGTAAGAAGGTCAGTGTCTCGACAGGCAGCTGTGTTCAGATTGTACCGGTCATTGACCCAGGTCTTCAAGGCCAACCAGCTTTTACAATGCATCTGCCTTTGATCTGACCGCCCATCCAGAGCAAACATATTCCCCCTAGCCCTCTGTATTTTTCCTTTGCTGTGCCTGCTATGTACCACTGATCCAGTTTCTGGGAAATGTATATAATTATGTCATTGACTGCAGGGATACTCATTGAGACCATTTTCCAAAATATGTTAACACCAGCTTTGCTGACCAACTTAGTACAAGTAGTGACAGTACTACTGCTGTCAATTATTTCCCTTCAACTAAGGAAGTAAAAACAAGTCGCGTAAGGCGAAAATACAACATTTAGTCAAGTAGCTGTCGAACTCACAGAATGAAACTGAACGCAACGCAACGCAGCAAGACCGTATACTCGAAGCATCGTCACTCCACCGCCCGTGGCAAAGGCAGTGCCAGTGGAATTGACAAGAAGAGCGGGGTATTCGTTGCGCTGAGAAGGATAGCACGCTTTTCTGTACCTCTCTTCGTTTTAACTTTCTGAGCGTGTTTTTAATCCAAACATATCATATCTATATATTTTTGGAATCAGGAACCGACAAGTTTTTAAATTGATTTCGAACAAAAAAATTTGATAATAATTTTTATATATTTAATTTTCAGAGCTTGTTGTTAATCCAAATATAACATATTTATATGTTTTTGGAATCAGCAAATGATGGAAAATAAGATGAACGTAAATTTGGATCGTTTTATAAAAAAAATATTTTTTTTACAATTTTCCGATTTTTAATGACCAAAGTCATTAATTAATTTTTAAGCCGCCAAGCTGAAATGCAATACCGAAGTCCGGGCTTCGTCGAAGATTACTTGACCAAAATTTCAACCAATTTGGTTGAAAAATGAGGGCGTGACAGTGCCGCCTCAACTTTCACGAAAAGCCGGATATGACGTCATCAAAGACATTTATAAAAAAAATGGAAAAAAAAACGTCGGAGGATATCATACCCAGGAACTCTCATGTCAAATTTCATAAAGATCGGTCTAGTAGTTTAGTCTGAATCGCTCTACACACACACACAGACAGACAGACAGACAGACAGACACACACACAGACACACACACACACACACACACACACACACACACACACATACACCACGACCCTCGTCTCGATTCCCCCCTCTACGTTAAAACATTTAGTCAAAACTTGACTAAATGTAAAAACCAACCCGATCCACTATATGTGATAAAGAAGAAAAGACAGACCTTCAACAATAGGACAAGGGATGCAACTCTGCTGAATCAAAAGCATAAAGATCACCTGTGAACAATTCTAGGATCAGGAAATCTGAACATCTGTTTGCTTTCATTAGGAAATAGAAATGAAATATAATGCTTTTGATTATTTATGACTTAAGCTGTGGTAAATTTGGCTGGTATGCAACTTTTATACTTCTGCTTGATCTAACAGTAATATTAATAACACACACATAAAGAAAAAGAAACAAAACAAGAAAGCAACTTAGAATTTTTTTTTGTAGTCAGCTTTTTACATTTAGTCACGTTTTGATTAAATGTTTTAACATAGAGGGGGGAATCGAGACGAGGGTCGTGGTGTATGTGTGTGTGTCTGTCTGTCTGTCTGTCTGTCTGTGTGTGTGTGTAGAGCGATTCAGACTAAACTACTGGGCCGATCTTTATGAAATTTGACATGAGAGTTCCTGGGTATGATATCCCCGGACGTTTTTTTCATTTTTTCGATAAATACCTTTGATGACGTCATATCCGGCTTTTTGTAAAAGTTGAGGCGGCACTGTCACACCCTCATTTTTCAATTAAATTGATTGAAATTTGGCAAAGCAATCTTCGACGAAGGCCGGGGTTTGGTATAGCATTTCAGCTTGGTGGCTTAAAAACTAATGAGTGAGTTTGGTCATTAAAAATCGGAAACTTGTAATTAAAATTATTTTTTTATTAAACGTTCCAAAAACTTTCATCTTATTCTTCGTCATTTTCTGATTCCAAAAACATATACATATGTTATATTTGGATTAAAAACAAGCTCTGAAAATTAAAAATATAAAAATTATGATCAAAATTAAATTTCCGAAATCGTTTTAAAACCTATTTCATCTTATTCCTTGTCGATTCCTGATTCCAAAAACATATAGATATGATATGTTTGGATTAAAAACACGCTCAGAAAGTTAAAACGAAGAGAGGTGCAGTAAAGGCCCGTCCATACACTCCCGCGTCCGACCCTGTCCACATTTGACTTATGCTCAAAACGGCCCACGTGGGAGTGCCGTAGCGTGCTATGATCGCGAAGCGTTATTTGCAGAAGAATAGCGCGTGTTCTAATTTCTATGACACAGACATAGAACGACGGAAATTTGACCAATCAGAGCAAACCAGAGCGATGACGTCAGCTGCTCGCGGCGCGGCAGTCGAATGCAACTGAAGAGAGACCCGCTCCACTGATACCGCGTTGTGAAAAAAATCGTCGCTGTGTGGCCACTCGGCAATTCCCGCGCGACGCACAAAACGGCCTGCGGCGCATAGAGCGTAAAACGGCGTCCAAATGTGGTCCCTGCTTAAAGCGTGCTATGAAGCACAGCGCAATTACCGCTACTGCGCCAAACAGGCTCGTCACTTTCACTGCCTTTTGCACTAGCGGCGGACTACGTTCGGTTTCATTCTGTGAGTTCCACAGCTTGACTAAATGTAGTAATTTCGCCTTACGCGACTTGTTATACTTGGTTTTACACAACAAAAAAACATAATTTAAATTAAAAAAAAAAATGCTGATTTACTCTTTTGTAGTGTGTGTTTATGTGGTAAGTAGAGTTCCATAGTAAATTACTTTGTAAATTGTGTGGTAGGGGGTACATAAAGGGGGTAACTTTTAGTGAGGTTTAGTGTGTGATTGTGTGACAGGGTGTGAATGTGGTTTTGATTTCTTGTTTCTTTGTGGCGGCTTTTATTTTAAATTCTTTATAAAAACAAGGTTAATTATCGTTATATTAAAACATAGCACTTTAGTCATCAAGTTTTGTGTGTGTTTGTGGTAGTTATTAGTAGTGCAAATCCACATGTATGCATTATAAGTATGAATGTACGTCTTTTGTGTATGTGGTTAGCACGCGACGAGCCGCTGGGGCGGTTGTAAGAAATCCCGGCAGGTTGGGGGCCGGTTGGGATTTTGGGGGGCCGGTTCAATTTTTGACTTACTGGCCCCCCTGGCCGGTAGCAAAAAAAGTTAAGGTACACCCCTGTTATTTATATTACCCCACTCATCATAACAGTGTCGTTTCAAAAATCAACCGTTATCTCAGTTTGTTTCTAACTCGACAAGTTTGTCAGAAATGGTATTGGACTCTGGGCCAATTCTTGTTCAGATAAATCGGTCATTTTAAATTTTAATTTGTAGGTTACAGTAGCAGGCGACACATAGTCTAAACCGGAGAAGACTTTGCCGTTTTTTGTTTGTGCTTGTGTTGGCTTCAGCTGCGGTCCAAATCCCACCGAAGAGAACCCAAAGAGAACCCAAAGAGAACCCCAAAAGAACCCAAAAAGAACTAGCTAAGCACTTTTTCCTTACATCGTCACATCCCTCGTCCCAAAAAAGACTTGAGTGTGACCGTGCAACGTAACTAACAAACCGAGACTGGCATATTTGTGTCCTTCTCGAAATGGCTATAATTATAACGTCTCTGATGTCCCCAGCCGATTTTTTCGTTGGAAATGGATCCAGTTAAACAAATGAGCAGATGTGACATATCAGCCTAAATTGGATGTAAACCTAGGCCCATTTAAATCCGCCACCGTTTTTCTGTTTTCTCTTTTTTTATCTCTAGAAAATCCTCGTTCTCAATTCGTTGCAAACTCTCTCTCACTCTCTCTCTCTCTCTCTCTCTCTCTCTCTCTCTCTCTCTCTCTCTCTCTCTCTCTCTCTCTCTCTCTCTCTCTCTCTGTCTGTCTGTCTGTCTGCCTCTTTTTACATTTAGTCAAGTTTTGACTAAATGTTTTAACATAGAGGGGGGAATCGAGACGAGGGTCGTGGTGTGTGTGTGTGTGTGTGTGTGTGTGTGTGTGTGTGTGTGTGTGTGTGTGTGTGTGTGTGTGTGTGTGTGTGGAGCGATTCAGAGTAAACTACTGGACCGATCTTTATGAAATTTTTCATGAGAGTTCCTGGGTATGATATCCCCAGACATTTTTTTTCATTTTTTCGATAAATGTCTTTGATGACGTCATATCCGCCATTTTGTAAAAGTTGAGGCGGCACTGTCACACCCTCATTTTTCAATCAAATTGATTGAAATTTTGGCCAAGCAATTTTCGACGAAGACCGGACTTTGGTATTGCATTTCAGCTTGGAGGCTTAAAAATTAATTAATGACTTTGGTCATTAAAAATCTGAAAATTGTAATTAAATTTGTTTTGGTATAAAACGATCCAAAATTACGTTTATCGTAATCTTCATCATGTTCTGATTCCAAAAACATATAAATATGCTATATTCGGATTAAAAACAAGCTCTGAAAATTAAAAATATAATAATTATGATTAAAATTAAATTTCCGAAATCGATTTAAAAACAATTTCATCTTATTCCTTGTCCGTTCTTGATTCCAAAAACATATAGATATGATATGTTTGGATTAAAAACACGTTCAAAGAGTTAAAAAGAATAGAGATTACCATAATTTACCATTATTATTTTGACATTATTTCAAATTTGTTATATTAAAATCGTCCGCCAAATTTCATTTGCTTTTAAGAGTACGCTTATAAGCCTAGCTTGTTGTGCTCCATGTTCCTTATTTCATGTATGCGGTAATAGTACCAATGGAATTTATTGAATAAACTTGTTTAAACCAGATATAGAAATGCGTGCTATCCTCCTCAGCGCAAACGCTGATATATAGGTTACACACTCCGAGTTCTGATTATCTTGCATATTTTCCCGAGGGTCGATTTTCAGGTATTACCGAGCCTTTTACGAGGGTCGATTTTCAGGTATTACCGAGCCTTTGGCGAGGTAATACCTGAAAATCGACCCGAGGGAAAATATGCAAGATATTCAGGACGAGGTGTCTAAGCTATTTATCCCATTACTCCGACGTTTTCATTAAAAAAACACTTACTTTTTCCACTAAAACCTGCCCGTGCCTGTTTTCAGCTTGCCAAAAGCCTCCGCAGTCGAAATTCATGTCAATGAATTCATGCGCAAACCTAGTTCCCATTTGTCAGCATAATGGACGGCGTCATTCGACTTGTATGTGAACATTCAGTCATTCATATTGCTTATAAAAAGGTCTGCTATCTGCTTTTACATTTTGAAAGTCATTTTAAAATATCCCTGTGTATATTTGACATTGGCTTTCGTTATACTCAATTCGGCATACCGGGTTTATATTTTTACCAGAATTGCGCACGATAATGGCAGCGCAACAAATTCAGTTCGGGCCGTGCTGGTTTGATCGTTGACCCAAGTCAGTTCGCATGCAGTGTTACTGTTTGTCAGTCGGGGATAGAAATGTTGGCTGTCATCGCGCCGTTCTGTTTCGGTTTTCACACGTGGATCACTTACATATTCAGTCGTCGGTTTTAGGTGAGCCAAAGCTTCAATACTTGGCCTGTTGTAGACGTTAAGCAATAAAGCTTGGAAGTTGTATGTCGGCACTGAGAGTCGGTCGCGGTAGATCGCTTTCTACTTTGTCCCGGTCTTGAGTTTGAACACCTAAGGTTGGCTACATCTAACACCTCACATCCTCTTCTCTTCCCCATATATCTTAACTGTATCTCCAACTTCTTTTCGTCTTCTTCTTTTCATTTTGATGTCACTCCCTCATTTGTCGCTGAACCCCGCAGTTTACTCGACTCGGATCACAGGCGGAAGGTATCGTCCACTGGACTACTACTATCACAGAAAGACTACAAGGTACGTCACTCACCTTCGAGTCTTCTGTGTTCTTGGAGTCGCTTCCTGGGGAAAAATATTGTTCAAGATGGTTTGCCTCTTCCTACAGTCTGTGTAAGGTCAAATAAATACAGTTGAATGATTGTTTGAACTGTATGTACCTTTAATTTTCAGCTTCCGTCCCTTGCAGGTTGTTTTTAACCATCATTTGGACGAATCTTCGTTTGCGAGCCGCTAACTTCCACTCGGCGTCAAACTCATGCATCCGCACCGAATATGCATACCAGCGCTCATTGGTTAATAACAGGATATTCGAAGATTATTTTCCCGTGGTTGGTGCACAATATTTACATATTATGTTTTAGACCAATGAGAGGCTGGTATGCATATTCGGTGCGGATGCATGAGTTTGACGCCGAGTGGAAGTTAGCGGCTCGCAAACGAAGATTCGTCCAAATGATGGTTAAAAATAACCTGCAAGGGACGGAAGCTGAAAATTAAAGGTACATACAGTTCAAACAATCATTCAACTGTATTTATTTGACCTTACACAGACTGTAGGAAGAGGCAAACCGTCTTGAACAATATTTTTCCCCAGGAAGCGACTCCAAGAACACAGAAGACTCGAAGGTGAGTGACAGACCTTGTAGTCTTTCTGTGATAGTAGTCGTCCAGTGGACGATACCTTCCTCCTGTGCTCGGATTCACACAAGCCCGTCTAGCAGACGACAGTTCAAACAGTCTTGAACAGCACGGTTACAAGCAGATTCAGCTATCGATCGAAGCAATACACTTAAAGCCAAAGCAAATAACCAAATGAGAAAACCTAACGTTTGATTTGACTTCATGGTGACTCTTCTGATAATTGTTTTGGCGTTGGAATGGATCTCAGCGGGTTCCCAGCTACGACAACTTTTCCAGAGTTATGCACTGCAGGCATGCCTTCGACAATCGATGTCAGTTTCAGATTGAGTTTTCGAACTACCAGGTGACTGGGTTGTGTTTTGATTGCTCTCTCTCTCTCTCTCTCTCTCTCTCTCTCTCTCTCTCTCTCTCTCTCTCTCTCTCTCTCTCTCTCTCTCTCTCTCTCTCTCTCTCTCTCTCTCTCTCACGGTTCTGTGTAGATGGCTGTCTGTGTAAAAATTAGGGAGTATCGTCCCTTGATCCCACTCGCGATACTCGTTGAACATGCCTTTGACCATGCAGTCGCTTCAGCCAGCGACATATCTCGACTCCGCTCTTTAAATCCATGCAGAATGTGCGTATCCTATGAAGCATTCTTTATTTTCTCAATATTGACACATGTAGGCCTGTGCCTTTACGTGATATTGACTTTGACACCATAAAATATTTCAGTCGTATGTTGAAAAAAGTAGTCCATCTGTAAACTCTGAATATGCAGATGACCTCTATAAATTATTCAATTGTACTCTGAAATCAAAGACAATGACCAATGACAGTTGAGATCGAAACTCGTTTGTGATGGGTAATCCATATGGTTGCGATGGATAATTCAGAATAATCACCTCCTCAGCTAACAAAGACAAAGCGGCAGGTCATGGGATAATGTCAATTTCACTGCCTGTGCCCCGAGCGGTGGACAGACGATGCTACGAGTGTACGGTCTTGCGGAAAAAATGCAATGCGTTCAGTTTCATTCTGTGAGTTCGACTGAGCTTGACTAAATGTATTTTTGCCTTACGCGACTTGTTTCTCTTTCTCGTATGCTTGTTTAAAGCCATTGGCATTCTTGTGTACATATACATTTGTATGTGTTTGTTTTAGTTTGTTTTGCTTCGTGTGTGTGCAATGTCATTGTATATGTGATTTAGAGAAGTCCCTATCCGGGCGAGGGCTGGTTAAAAAAATCTTGCTTGTACGCTTAAGCCACAGCAATCCTCGTTGATACAAATGAATCTTGTCTTATCTCTCTCTTTTCAAAATACGATAATGGAAACTTTTTAACCCAAAGAAACAAGTACACCTATTGTTCAAACCAACAAGGTCTCTATTACTTCTTACGAAATGTAAAGTTCAGGACAGCTTTGATCTTTGCAAACAGCTCAGGTGTGCCGGTTATAAACGAATGTTACCATTGGGCATGTCATGATCAGAATGGCCACTATCAGCTTATGTTACCATTGGGCATGTCATGATCAGAATGGCCACTATCAGCTTATGTTACCATTGGGCATGTCATGATCAGAATGGCCACTATCAGCTTATGTTACCATTGGGCATGTCATGATCAGAATGGCCACTATCAGCTTATGTTACCATTGGGCATGTCATGATCAGAATGGCCACTATCAGCTTATGTTACCATTGGGCATGTCATGATCAGAATGGCCACTATCAGCTTATGTTACCATTGGGCATGTCATGATCAGAATGGCCACTATCAGCTTATGTTACCATTGGGCATGTCATGATCAGAATGGCCACTATCAGCTTATGTTACCATTGGGCATGTCATGATCAGAATGGCCACTATCAGCTTATGTTACCATTGGGCATGTCATGATCAGAATGGCCACTATCAGCTTATGTTACCATTGGGCATGTCATGATCAGAATGGCCACTATCAGCTTATGTTACCATTGGGCATGTCATGATCAGAATGGCCACTATCAGCTTATGTTACCATTGGGCATGTCATGATCAGAATGGCCACTATCAGCTTATGTTACCATTGGGCATGCCATGATCAGAATGGCCACTATCAGCTTATGTTACCATTGGGCATGCCATGATCAGAATGGCCACTATCAGCTTATGTTACCATTGGGCATGCCATGATCAGAATGGCCACTATCAGCTTATGTTACCATTGGGCATGCCATGATCAGAATGGCCACTATCAGCTTATGTTACCATTGGGCATGTCATGATCAGAATGGCCACTATCAGCTTATGTTACCATTGGGCATGTCATGATCAGAATGGCCACTATCAGCTTATGTTACCATTGGGCATGTCATGATCAGAATGGCCACTATCAGCTTATGTTACCATTGGGCATGCCATGATCAGAATGGCCACTATCAGCTTATGTTACCATTGGGCATGTCATGCTCAGAATGGCCACTATCAGCTTATGTTACCATTGGGCATGTCATGATCAGAATGGCCACTATCAGCTTATGTTACCATTGGGCATGTCATGATCAGAATGGCCACTATCAGCTTATGTTACCATTGGGCATGTCATGATCAGAATGGCCACTATCAGCTTATGTTACCATTGGGCATGTCATGATCAGAATGGCCACTATCAGCTTATGTTACCATTGGGCATGTCATGATCAGAATGGCCACTATCAGCTTATGTTACCATTGGGCATGTCATGATCAGAATGGCCACTATCAGCTTATGTTACCATTGGGCATGTCATGATCAGAATGGCCACTATCAGCTTATGTTACCATTGGGCATGTCATGATCAGAATGGCCACTATCAGCTTATGTTACCATTGGGCATGTCATGATCAGAATGGCCACTATCAGCTTATGTTACCATTGGGCATGTCATGATCAGAATGGCCACTATCAGCTTATGTTACCATTGGGCATGTCATGATCAGAATGGCCACTATCAGCTTATGTTACCATTGGGCATGTCATGATCAGAATGGCCACTATCAGCTTATGTTACCATTGGGCATGTCATGATCAGAATGGCCACTATCAGCTTATGTTACCATTGGGCATGTCATGATCAGAATGGCCACTATCAGCTTATGTTACCATTGGGCATGTCATGATCAGAATGGCCACTATCAGCTTATGTTACCATTGGGCATGTCATGATCAGAATGGCCACTATCAGCTTATGTTACCATTGGGCATGTCATGATCAGAATGGCCACTATCAGCTTATGTTACCATTGGGCATGTCATGATCAGAATGGCCACTATCAGCTTATGTTACCATTGGGCATGTCATGATCAGAATGGCCACTATCAGCTTATGTTACCATTGGGCATGTCATGATCAGAATGGCCACTATCAGCTTATGTTACCATTGGGCATGTCATGATCAGAATGGCCACTATCAGCTTATGTTACCATTGGGCATGTCATGATCAGAATGGCCACTATCAGCTTATGTTACCATTGGGCATGTCATGATCAGAATGGCCACTATCAGCTTATGTTACCATTGGGCATGTCATGATCAGAATGGCCACTATCAGCTTATGTTACCATTGGGCATGTCATGATCAGAATGGCCACTATCAGCTTATGTTACCATTGGGCATGTCATGATCAGAATGGCCACTATCAGCTTATGTTACCATTGGGCATGTCATGATCAGAATGGCCACTATCAGCTTATGTTACCATTGGGCATGTCATGATCAGAATGGCCACTATCAGCTTATGTTACCATTGGGCATGTCATGATCAGAATGGCCACTATCAGCTTATGTTACCATTGGGCATGTCATGATCAGAATGGCCACTATCAGCTTATGTTACCATTGGGCATGTCATGATCAGAATGGCCACTATCAGCTTATGTTACCATTGGGCATGTCATGATCAGAATGGCCACTATCAGCTTATGTTACCATTGGGCATGTCATGATCAGAATGGCCACTATCAGCTTATGTTACCATTGGGCATGTCATGATCAGAATGGCCACTATCAGCTTATGTTACCATTGGGCATGTCATGATCAGAATGGCCACTATCAGCTTATGTTACCATTGGGCATGTCATGATCAGAATGGCCACTATCAGCTTATGTTACCATTGGGCATGTCATGATCAGAATGGCCACTATCAGCTTATGTTACCATTGGGCATGTCATGATCAGAATGGCCACTATCAGCTTATGTTACCATTGGGCATGTCATGATCAGAATGGCCACTATCAGCTTATGTTACCATTGGGCATGTCATGATCAGAATGGCCACTATCAGCTTATGTTACCATTGGGCATGTCATGATCAGAATGGCCACTATCAGCTTATGTTACCATTGGGCATGTCATGATCAGAATGGCCACTATCAGCTTATGTTACCATTGGGCATGTCATGATCAGAATGGCCACTATCAGCTTATGTTACCATTGGGCATGTCATGATCAGAATGGCCACTATCAGCTTATGTTACCATTGGGCATGTCATGATCAGAATGGCCACTATCAGCTTATGTTACCATTGGGCATGTCATGATCAGAATGGCCACTATCAGCTTATGTTACCATTGGGCATGTCATGATCAGAATGGCCACTATCAGCTTATGTTACCATTGGGCATGTCATGATCAGAATGGCCACTATCAGCTTATGTTACCATTGGGCATGTCATGATCAGAATGGCCACTATCAGCTTATGTTACCATTGGGCATGCCATGATCAGAATGGCCACTATCAGCTTATGTTACCATTGGGCATGTCATGATCAGAATGGCCACTATCAGCTTATGTTACCATTGGGCATGTCATGATCAGAATGGCCACTATCAGCTTATGTTACCATTGGGCATGTCATGATCAGAATGGCCACTATCAGCTTATGTTACCATTGGGCATGTCATGATCAGAATGGCCACTGTCAGCTTATGTTACCATTGGGCATGTCATGATCAGAATGGCCACTATCAGCTTATGTTACCATTGGGCATGTCATGATCAGAATGGCCACTGTCAGCTTATGTTACCATTGGGCATGTCATGATCAGAATGGCCACTATCAGCTTATGTTACCATTGGGCATGTCATGATCAGAATGGCCACTATCAGCTTATGTTACCATTGGGCATGTCATGATCAGAATGGCCACTATCAGCTTATGTTACCATTGGGCATGTCATGATCAGAATGGCCACTATCAGCTTATGTTACCATTGGGCATGTCATGATCAGAATGGCCACTATCAGCTTATGTTACCATTGGGCATGTCATGATCAGAATGGCCACTATCAGCTTATGTTACCATTGGGCATGTCATGATCAGAATGGCCACTATCAGCTTATGTTACCATTGGGCATGTCATGATCAGAATGGCCACTATCAGCTTATGTTACCATTGGGCATGTCATGATCAGAATGGCCACTATCAGCTTATGTTACCATTGGGCATGTCATGATCAGAATGGCCACTATCAGCTTAGACCTGGGGGTTCGCGCCTTTCCATTATTTCTTCTTCCACAAACATTACAATCGCAAACGCAGGGCCTTTTGATCATTGGAGAAACTTTGATAACTGTAGACAACGCACACAACAACAACAACAACAACAACAACAACAACGACAACAACAACAACAACAACCAACAAACACATGGATAGATAAAGACAAGAGACGTAAATAGACACCAAACTCCAGAACCTTCCACAACAATATTTATTATCTCTTTTGAATCAGAAATACACATTTCAAGACAAGACTGGCTTAGTCAATCCGTAAGGCCGTACTCATGCTCCTCCAAGTTATTCGCCCCCCTCCCCCCTCCGCTTTACAATGTTTCTGCTCAAGCTTCCTCCGAAAGCTTTGCAAAAATGATATCAACAAGAACAATGCGTTACAAGCAAAGCCACAAAAGCACAACAATAAATATTGAATGTAATATACATCTGGGTCGTGTAACAAGGTTAACAATGTGCTAACAGTTAACAATGTGCTAACAGAGAATAATTATCTTGAAACAAATTGCTGCCTTCTTCGTGTGGTGATCAGCCAGGAACACACAGTCATATTAATACACTTCTTGAATTTTCCTTGAAGTCGCTCGTATTTTTCATTTTCATGTCATTATTGATGTTCTGTATTGCACACAGCAACAGAAAGCAGACAGCTTAAAGACACATTTCATAGTGTCGACGTTTACAAATGCGCATAATTATGTGTACATATATAGAAAATGAATAACAAACTGAATTAAACAATTAAGCTCTATGTCAACATTTATTCTCATGTTGTGATCTTTTTGGGGGGCCTAAGTATCAAGAAATATAGGTTACAATTTAGCTAATTCTCGACATCGAAAGCTTGGCAATGGATTTACACCAAAGCTTGAACACAGCAACCGATGTAATTGAAAGCGGAATTACAAATCAGTACGCCAGTCCTGATGAACTTTCATTCAAAATATAATAGCCTTGCAACTGTATGAAAATAAAAGTGTTAATCCTCACTCTGTTACATTATTTTATTGTTTGTTGTTGTTCCTTTGTTAGCTTTTGTGTGTATCATGCGGGTCGGTCTGGTTTTCCCAATGAGGAGGAGGAGTAACGATAAAATATTTTGTGTGTGCCATACGAAAATCATCCAATTTAAAATTCAATGTTTACAACTCATGTTTTAGTTTTATTTTATAACGTTATTCACAGACAACAATATAACTGCTTAGCTATTTTGTTGTTTTCTCGCTGACATTGTTCAATTAAAGACGACGGAGACTCGAAAATACTTCATACAATAAATTTAGGAAGAGAAAAGAAGTAGACCTACAGCTACAGACATATATGAAAGAAATCAGCCGAGAAGACTGATTTCAATCATCAAGCATACAATCAGGTATGTCGCCTGATACATTTGTATGGTCTGTATGCTCTATAAAGAAAGTGTGTTAAGAAAGTGTGTTTTATTTCACCGAGAAGGGGGGGGGGGGGGGGGGGGGGAGAAGAGGCAGCGATACGCGTGTTGATCTTCACCCGGAAATATTTATCTTTTTTTGCTGATCGTCCCTTTTTTTTAATAATTTTTTTTTATACATTGTACGACATGCGACAGTTTTAACATTGTACATAACTTCAGACGTCTTTCAAAAACACTGTTATGGTTGTAAATACATTTTTTTCATGTCAGAACATTAAACAGTTTTGAATATGCCCACGAGTCTTGTACGTTTGAAGTTCTAGGGCTATGAAACAAAGAAGGAGAAAGAAAAAAAATTCAAAAACAAGCAGACCAATTATGTCCTAATGTTAACCTTCTATTCATCAAACACGCGCACAAGTTACCTTTTGCTAAGATAATATAACAGCAAGTCATCACACAGGAAACACCGGGAACTTTGTAATCGATAACACCATCTCAAAACAACATTGAATTATAAACACAGAGAGAGAGAGAGAGAGAGAGAGAGAGAGAGAGAGAGAGAGAGAGAGAGAGAGAGAGAGAGAGAGAGAGAGAGAGAGAGAGAGAGAGAGAGAGAGAGAGAGAGAGAGAGAGAGAGAGAGAGAGAGAGAGAGAGACTGTGAATAGCGTATGTCTGAACACAAAACATTTCACTTCAAATACTCGCGAACAAGCATCCGACATGCTTTCCAAATGCCCGAGCACAGCTGAAGAAAAAACAACTGAATGGATTCACCGGTGCAGTAATAACTGAGTGCAAATAAAATATCTTGGACGAACAAAAGGTAAAATATCAATAAGCAAAGCTGCAGCATGTTGAAAACCGGGTCATTTTGAGCGTTCTAGTCGTCGCTTTAACAGTCACGCAACCACACATTTGAGCGGCAAACATGGAATGATTATGTAGATGTAAATGGAAAGTAACAAACACACATGCACAAAACCATTTCTGGTTCGACGTCTGAAAACGTTTCAATTATGTTGCTTTAATCTAACTTAGTAACACTCAGGTTTTGTTTTGGCTTCAATCTAACTTAGTAACACTCAGGTTTTGTTTTGGCCTCGTTGTGCATTGCAAGGCAACACAATGGTCTTCTAAAAAGTATGTCGTTTGATCAAGATTCCCCCCCCCCCCCCCTTGAATTGTGGTTATCTTTATCACGTGAAAGATTTTCATAGCATCATGAAAATATGTTTCACGGCAAATTCAAGGGAAACAATTCTAAACAAAACCACATTTCGTAGTGCTACAAGTTCGGACTTCCCATTAAACAGTCTTTTCGAATGCAAGTTAAGTGGACACAAATAACATCATTACAATGACATTTTATAGTAACGATTCTACAATCGCTTGAAACATATTTAAAACCATGCACACCTGACCTGAACAAGGGAGCACATGGTTACCATAACGTTCTTGTCAATTCAACAGACGATTCTTCACAACACCGTATCTCACTTATGAAGCTAACCACATTCAATGACCGAACAAGTTTTCGAACGAGACGATAAAAGCAAGTCGCGTAAGGCGAAATAACAACATTTAGTCAAGCTGTGGAACTCACAGAAAGAAACTGAACGCACTGCTTTTTTCACCAAGACCACATACTCGTAGTTTTGTCAGTCCACCGCTCGTGGCAAAGGCAGTGAAATCGACAAGCCATGCAGAATAGTGCGGTTGTGGTCGCGCTGAGCAGGATAACACGTTTTTCTGTATGTCTATTCTTTTTAGCTTACCGAGTTTGTTTTTAATCCAAACATATTATATCTATATGTTTTTGGAATCAGGGACCGACAAGGAATAAGATGACATTGTTTTTAAATCGATTTCGGAAAATTAATTTTAATCATAATTTTCATGTTTGTAATCCAAATATAACATATGTATATGTTTGTGGAATCAGAAAATGACGAAGAATAAGATGAAATTGTGTTTGGATCGTTTAATAAAAAATTAATTTTAATTACAATTTTCCGATTTTTAATGACCAAACTCATTCATTAGTTTTTAAGCCACCAAGCTGAAATGCAATACCAAAGTCCGGCCTTTGTCGAAGATTGCTTTGCCAAAATTTCAATCAATTTGATTGAAAAATGAGGGTGTGACAGTGCCGCCTCAACTTTGACAAGAAGCCGGATATGACGTCATCAAAGGTATTTATCGAAAAATGAAAAAAACGTCCGGGGATATCATTCCCAGGAACTCTCATGTCAAATTACATAAAGATCGGTCCAGTAGTTTAGTCTGAATCGCTCTACACACACACACGCACAGACACACACACACACACACACACACACCACGACCCTCGTCTCGATTCCCCCTCTATGTTAAAACATTTAGTCAAAACTTGATTAAATGTAAAAAAACAACGATGACAGTTTTTGTCTCTTGGACAAGCTCATACTCAACCTCACACCAGAACGACATGGGCACAAAGTCAAATTCTCAACACATGTATCTATATAGATGATGAAGTTTCACTAAGGCGGTGAAGCAGCGATGCCCCTCCCACGTTGTAAATGTTTCGAATCAATGGAGCTGATGAATCCCTGTATTACACTTTTCTTTACAACACTTACGCAGTCTACAACGATATCATCAGAATGTGATGCATTCGTATGCCTTCAGCACACATAACTATTTACATCATTATGGCAACAGGTGTATCATGATTACCGCAGAAAAACAACGACAAACTGATTAATTGTATTTCTGTCAACAACAATCAACATAATTGAGTCAGTTAAAGGCGTTTGAAAGGCTGTTTGATGTGGCTACGGAGAAGCCGCGTCACTGATTACAACGAAGACAAAATGAAAACAGATACAGTTCATTTTGATAACAACATGTTTGACAACTACGGTAGTGGCACAGAGGTAACGTTGATAAATCTCTAGGCTGTGTTGATGGTGGGGAGCGGAGGGGGTAGAAGCTCATTTTCATCACTCAACCAATCCCAATAATATAACATCATGTCTCACATTTTCTCACAGAAGTCTGAGAATCATCTTTTTCCTCAACATTCCATTTTGCTACGTTTATCGCCTCTTTCAATGCCAGAACAACAAATTCACAAGTCCTTTTTCCTCAACATTCTATTTTGCTACGTGTATCGCCTCTTTCAATGCCAGAACAACAAATTCACAAGTCCTTTTTCCTCAACATTCTATTTTGCTACGTGTATCGCCTCTTTCAATGCCAGAACAACAAATTCACAAGTCCTTTTTCCCAGCACACCACAATTTCCCGTAGAAGAGTTTTGGTCATGGAATTGTCTTGGGGGCGGGTAAGTTGTCAATTGTCTATAAGACGTACAGAATCATATGCAACCTGACAACAACAGCTCAGCTCCAGGACTTTCCTCAGAGGATGTTTCATGACGGCGCAGTGAGGGCTGGGTTGGCCAGAACACAGTACTATCCTTCCTTCACGAGTCAACAGGTTAGCTCGAAGATTTCCCGTAGTAAAGGCTTGGTTGGCCAGAACACAGTACTATCCTTCCTTCGCGAGTCAACAGGTTAGCTCGAAGATTTCCCGTAGTAAAGGCTTGGTCTTGGAGAAGTCCGGGGTAGGATCAAACACATGAGACTTGAGGTTCTCGCAGAACTCTTCCACGATCTGGAGAAGGTCTGGAATGAGGACCAGGAGCTTGGGGAAGAGCAGGCGGTCTTTGGGATGGTTGTGGACTAGGTCCAGGCGGAGGGCCTCCAGCAGGTCGGACTGCAGGTCTTCCACTGGCTTCGGGCTGTGCAGGCCTGGTCGCTCTGTTAGGGCAAATCAAGATACAATGGTCATTATCATACAGTGGTTTCATCAACAATGCTTATAAATGAAACATCGCCTTGAATCGATTCCAAGAGCAATGGTACTAAATTAAGTTATTGTCTGTTTTGCTTGTGCGTGTTTTTTGTGTGACCTTAGAGGTCATGTTTCTTAACATTTGCTGTTGCTTTGATTTGCTGCTGTTCGTTGTTTGATCTGCCTCTTTGGTCATTAGTTTTTCCTGCGTCACTGATTTCTGTTGCAGATGTAAGTTGTATAACCCAATTTTGTTTTATAACCAAAACATTTGACCCAAACGTCGCCCGCCACTGAACTCACACTCACGTCCATTCACACCTTACAAGGAAACAGAAACAGTAAACGACAAGTCAACAAGAAACACTATACGGAACACAGCAATTAAAATCACAGGAAGTAACAAACACATGAACATCACAAGCTCAATCGAAACAGAAATTCGGAAGGAAGCATCGCCACCACAGTTAAGCTCCTCTTTCTTTCTCCATAGTTCACTAAAAGTCGTGCCCAAAATATCTTACCGGAAGTCAGCAGGACCGCAGCGAAGAGAGCCAGCTCCCCGTACGTAAGGCGCATGCTCCGTAATCTTTCGCCGACGGCCAATGGGCGTTCAAGAAGGTTTTGTAGTTGTTCGCAGAGGCGTGGCGAATGACGGTATATCCTCAGACCGCCCCCCGCGTGCGTGTCCAACTTTATGAGGTCGTTGTCGACTATAGTGTGAAGCTGTCGAGAGAGACAAAAAGAAGACATTAACATACGTACGTGATAATCCACCTCATTGTCAATGTGAATTTCAAAGGAGGAAGTAGACGCTGACATAAATACGTGACGAGAGACAGTGTGGATTTTACGCCAGGAATAAAGCGGCACGCAGGCACCTATCACTCATGCAAATATCGCCACGACTGATGACGCAGAGCTGAGGCTTCACATTACTTTCAGATCAACGACCTTGTCTGTGTGTTAATATTTGATCAGACAATAACAACTGAAAAGACAGAAAGCTGTCTGAGAAAAGATTTACAGAACAATCTATTTTTTTTGCCTTTTCTTCAGAAATATGTTCCCTTACGTAAGCAAAAGCAAAGCAAGCTCAATCAACCAATCAATCAATCAATCAATCAATCAATCAATCAATCAATCAATCAATCAATCAATCAATCAATCAGTCAATCAATCAATCAATCAGTCAATCAATCAATCAATCAATCAATCAATCAGTCAATCAATCAATCAATCAGTCAATCAATCAATCAATCAATCAATCAATCAATCAATCAATCAATCAATCAATCAATCAACCAATCAATCAATCAATCAATCAATCAATCAATCAACCAATCAATCAATCAATCAATCAATCAATCAATCAATCAATCAATCAACCAACCAATCAATCAATCAATCAATCAATCAATCAACCAATCAATCAATCAATCAATCAATCAATCAATCAATCAACCAATCAATCAATCAATCAATCAATCAATCAATCAATCAATCAATCAATCAATCAAGTAAGAATGAAGAAGAAAGAAAAACCACAAGACGTAGTCTTTTTTTTCAAGAAAGAACATTAGTAGAGTTACTTCCCCCGAAATCGGCGTATGCTGCCTGAATGGCGGGGTAAAAACGGTCATACACGTACAAATCCACTCGTGCTAAAAACATGAGTGAACGTGGGAGTCTAAGCCCATGAACGAAGAAGAAGAAGAAGAAGTAGAGTTACTCATTTACAAAATCCCTTTCGCGAATCCGCTCAAGTAAAGTAAATGATTCCCTCATTTCTCTTCCTCCTCTCCTCAAGGTCTACCGCTGGGCAAACACGACAGGCAGCACTCTCCTGACACTCACCGCTAAATGAACGACCATGAATCCGTTCTGCTTCATGAGCTCGATCTGGTCCGGCATGGGGAGGCTGGTGAAGCCGGGTAGACGCTTGGCGAACTTGACGCTGGCTTCCATGACTGGCAGCAGGACCTCCTGGAACCGCCAGAAGATCTCCCGTTCGTGGAACTCTTCTGTCGTCAGGCTGTGCAGCACCTCCGCCATGTCGCCCATCTGGGGAAAACAAATATTGAAGGATGTTGATTTTTACTGTATGCTCTACCCCCCGCTTGGAAAATATTAAAGGATTTGATCTTTTTACCTCGGTGTCTTGCATGACAAATATTTAAGGGTATTGATTTTTACTGTATACTCTCTCCCGATTGGAAAATATTAAAGGAATTGACCTTTTTACAGCGGTGTCCCATAAGAAAAACATCAAAGGATATTGATTTTACCCTGTTCTTCCATCTATAAAATGTCACTAAATAATCATTGATTGGAAGTATCAATTTGGGATGTGCTGTATCAACCCCGAAAGCGGAGTGTGGCCGCTTTAATTGCCGAGTAGAACACGAACAGTTCAAGATCAATAACGTTAGTTATCATCATTATTATTGTTATTAGCTTAAATTGGTAGGCTACACTTGGCCAGCACCACCACAGCAACATAACAACAACAGAACAACAACATAACAACAACAGAACAACTTTGCTTGTTGTGCTCCATTTATCAAATTGATTGTATGCGCCATTGAATACAAATTGAACAAAATTGTTTAATCTTACGTGTGTGGCCGATGTGTCAAAGGGAGACGTGGACGCTGAAGAGGACGAAGACATGGTGTGATTGTGCGGACCGTAAATACCGCCACCACCACCGCCAACCATTCCCCCTCCAACACCCACTCCTAATCCTCCAACGCTCCCAGCTAGACCCACGCCAGCGAAACAGGACACAGGGGGCTGGGAGAGCGTGGAGGGGGCGTGTGATGACGGGGAGGCGGAGTTAGCGGGGCCGGTGGGGCAGTTCTCTGGGTTGGAGAAGAAGATGGTGTTGTGAAAGACGTCCCTGAAGGCCGCCTTGATGAGGTCGGTGAGGGAACGCAGCTCCACGATCCGCTTGCTGGTGGTGCACAGCAGCTCTTCTTTGTCCGCCATCAGCTTTTCCCGCTCCGTCTTCGGCATTCGTCCGAACCGGACAGCTGCGGGAGGAAAAAAGAAATTCACCATTACAAAGTTTCCCCGAAAGCGGGAGTATAGCTGCCTGAATGGCGGGGTAAACACGGTCATGCGCGTAAAACCCAACTCGTGCAAAAGAACATGAGTGTACGTGGGAGTTGCAGCCCACGTACGCAGAAGAAGAAGGCGAAGACGAATCATGAAAAAAGTCTAAATGTCATGGGTGACTTTGCCAACCTTTTATGTTTTTGTTTTGCAGCCACCCTCTTGTTAATAAAAAATAAAAAAATAACGTAACAAACTAAAATTCTTAAAACTGAATAAAATAAAATCATCAAAAATAAATCATCAAATAGAAAATCATCAAAAAAATAAAATAAAATAATAATAAACAGGTGTCCTTTGCAAATTGTATGTTAATTTGAAGGAAGCTCGATCGATCAACATTGTCGACTATTCTGACGTCATTTGTAAAATAGATAGGAACACCTGTTCAGCTGAGAACACTGCCGACAGACAGACTCAGATTATTTGGTAGACAAAATACGAGACAAATCTGTAAACCTACAACTTGTTTAGTGCAGAGCATTTCATAAAAAGTGAGCACTCAATTTGGGGGGACTGCTAAGACTGCGTAATACCAATGATACTTATTTTGTTGTAAAATTGATAATTTAGGTTTTGTTTTGCTTTTGTATCGCAAACCTTATCCTTTTGTATCGCAAACCTTATCCTTTTGTATCGCAAACCTTATCCTTTTGTATCGCAAACCTTATCCTTTTGTATCGCAAACCTTATCCTTTTGTATCGCAAACCTTATCCTTTTCGATATTTACAGTTAATACATGTAGCACAAACCTTATCCTCTTCGATATTTACAGTTAATACATGTAGCACAAACCTTATCCTTTTCGATATTTACAGTTAATACATGTAGCACAAACAGTGAGCACTGCAAATACAATAATTATTCATGTTTATTTTGCTTGAAAATGTGTAATTCAGTTCGTGACAGTTACGACTAATTTTCACATAAATTTACTAACTAAAAAATCAGCCATTTTCTGCTCATCTCAAAAGGTTTTTGCAAGTGTGTGGGTTTGGGGAACCAAATTTATGAAGAAGTTTTTTGGGGGTAGGGGGGTACAAAATGTTAGTTTTCATTTCAGAAAAAAAATCGAACAAGGAAAGACACACACAAAAAAGGAAGCTAGAGAGAAAGGGGGAGAAGGAACGAGAACCAAATGAAAAGGAAAGCATGATTTTCACTCAGCATCCCCATAAACGGAAGCATATAAAAAGAAAATAAGGACAGTAAAAAAAGCACACACAAAAAAGAAAGAAAGAAACGAAGAGAGAGAGAGAGAGAGAGAGAGAGAGAGAGAGAGAGAGAGACAGAGAGAGAGAGAGACAGAGAGAGACAGAGAGAGAGAGAGAGAGAGAGAGATAGAGGGGGGGGGGGGGAGAGAGAAGAAAGGAAGGAAAAAAGGGGAAAAAAGAGAGAGAGAAAAAAAATAAAGAAAGGAAGAAAGAAAGAAAAAAAGAAAGAAAAAAAGCACACAACAAAAAGAACAAAAGAAAATTCTCACCGTCTTGAGACATGCCAGCATTGAGGCATCGTTGGTATCTGCAATACTGACACTTGTTCCGAGTCCCTGCATCAATCTTGCAGCTGTTACCAAGCTGGCAAGCCTTGTATGTCAGCTGCTTCTTCAGGGTTCGGCGAAAGAAACCCTACAAGGATAAAACAAAACAAAAAGGTGAAATTACACACGGGAACAAATTTCCTTTGTGTTGACTATTTTCTTGTTTTAATGTCCCCCGCTCCCCCTCACCCCGCTCCAATACTGATGATAATAAATTTCAATAAACGGAAAGATTTAAAAAAAATGTTTGCAGGTGTGAGGCGTTTGAACAGAAAGGGGTGGAGGAAATACTGAAATTCAAGATGGGAGAAAGATACGGGTTTTCAGAGAATAATTAAAAAAAAAAATCAAACATGAAACCTTGTCTCATTTTCAGGGCACCTAAAAACAAAACCAGAACAGGACAAACACAAGGTGAGAACTTGACAAGATGTCTGACTGGAAAGCAGGAGAACAAAAACAATGAGAGAGAGAGAGAGAGAGAGAGAGAGAGAGAGAGAGAGAGAGAGAGAGAAAGAGAGAGAGACAATGACAATGACAATGACAATTCTTTATTTTACGAGGGTAACAGAATAAGCATCGGTATACTTTTTTGCATCTGGCCCTCGCCCTAAAGAGGGACTAAATCTATTATAATAACTACTACTACATACTTACATAATTAGTAAAACAGTATAAGTTTATGTACATAAGTGCATTATATGAAACATTGTAGTTTATAAATGTTCATGACAAGGTGCAAAGCAAAAATTTGCAAGTCAATTAGACTGAGTCAGAATACTATGCAGTAGTACTTCAACTCTGCAAGACAATGGATAGTATGCAGAACATCATAATTTCGTGAACAAAACTATAAATCAAAAGTGAGTGACTGTGTCCCAAAGGACATAACAATCAAGAATATACTAGTTTCATTAAATGGGATATATATTTGTTTTTGAAAGAATCTGTGCTGGTAGCTTCCCGTAAGGCATTCGGAAGAGCGTTCCAGAGACGGCCACCTGAATAAACTAGACTAGACTTAAATAAGTCTATCCTAGGAAGAGGAGTGTTAAATTTCATAAGGTGGTGTGAATTCTTCAAAGAGAACTTTGAACAAATGGTTTGGGGTAGAGTTTCGGATATAATTTTATGCATAAAGATTCCTTTGTTAAAAAGCAGTCTTGACTTCAGAGGTAAGATCCCTAAATGTATGTAGTCTAACTCTGTGAGGGTAGTGTGCTTTAGTAATACTACTTTTAGCGCTCTTTTATGTAATCTGCTAAGTGGTTTTAAGGAATTTTCACTTGCTGAGTCCCATAGAGTGGATGCGTAATCAATAACAGATTGAATATGAGCAATGAAGAATAACTTTCTGGTGTGGCAGTTCAGGAAGTGTTTAATTATAGATAAGAGATACACTTTCTTTGACACCACTTTACTAAGTTGCTCTATGTGGGTTGACCAAGACAAGTTGTTATCGATATTAACACCCAGCAGTTTGAGAGAGAGAGAGAGAGAGAGAGAGAGAGAGAGAGAGAGAGAGAGAGAGAGAGAGAGAGAGAGAGAGAGAGAGAGAGAGAGAGAGACGGACATACAGCAAGGGAAAGAGACTTTGATCTCTGAGAATAATGTAGGCAGCTAGTGCACTATTCTCTTACTAGCTGTCGACGACAGTACAGCGAGGGAAAAACCATGCATTTGTTATTTTCTCTGTGTGTGTGTGTGTGTGTGTGTGTGTATGCGCAAATGCGCGCGCGCGCGTGTGTGTGTGTGTGTGTGTGTGTGTGTGTGTGTGTGTTTCTTTTCCTCTTTTCTTTTTAGATGTTGTTGCTTTTTTTCTTTTTTCTTCCGTTATTTGTTTCAATGTTGCTAACAGATGGTAGACGTACCTTGCAGCCTTCACACGAGTGTACGCCATAGTGGAAGCCTGACGCTCTGTCGCCACAGATCCTGCACAGCACGTCCAATTCGGCTGTGTACTGGGGCTTCAAGTTTTGCTGAATAAAACAAATGAGGTCACATTGTGAAAAGAATGTCAAAGCATAATTCACCGGAAATTCACATTACCATTTTTTTTTTAAAGGAAGGGGGCACTAATAGGTTTCTTAACGACCTTGGTGTTGGTGAGAGGCTGTCAAGAATTAAGCCCATGAAAAACTAATTCCCCTTTCATTTTGCTGTTGGTTTTTCATCCGTTCTCTCCCACCACTATAACCTAACTACGCCCCCTTGGCAAAAAGAGAGAGGCTTTTTTGCTGTCGTGTTCTATTTTTCTGTGCAAATATCATTATCCCCTTCTGAGTAACTTCATTCACTTGCAAACATTCAATTCCTACCTACCTCAAAGAAAGAGGAACACACACACACACGTACGCACGCACGCACGCACGCACACACACACACACACACACACAAAACTGGTGATGGACCTACCCAAGGCTACACAATATACATAGTGCTTCATAACACGATAGTATCAGCTTAATTAAATTTATTACAGGCGATGCAGGAGAATTGATGAACTAAGACTCAACCTAAGTTTGCCCTTAAAAGCTGAGGTTGGCCTACTTTAGCATTGCAAGAGGAAAAAGAAAGCGAAAAACTTGGGACGAACTTACTGTCTCACGCTCTTTACTCTGTAGTAAATGTATTAAATAAATAAGTGTCCACAGCTAGTTACGGAGTTCAAAGGTGATACACCGACCAAATGTTTATTGAGCTCAAAACTCAGGTGTAGTTGACTGCTTGATGAAGAATTGTTAATTGAGTGAAACCTTTCATGGTATTGACTGTTATCTACTCATGGTATTGACTGTTATCTACTCATGGTATTGACTGTTATCTACTCATGGTATTGACTGTTATCTACTCATGGTATTGACTGTTATCTACTCATGGTATTGACTGTTATCTACTCATGGTATTGACTGTTATCTACTCATGGTATTGACTGTTATCTACTCATGGTATTGACTGTTATCTACTCATGGTATTGACTGTTATCTACTCATGGTATTGACTGTTATCTACTCATGGTATTGACTGTTATCTACTCATGGTATTGACTGTTATCTACTCATGGTATTGACTGTTATCTACTCATGGTATTGACTGTTATCTACTCATGGTATTGACTGTTATCTACTCATGGTATTGACTGTTATCTA
>NC_090246.1:102292552-102302552 GCF_037325665.1 Littorina saxatilis | reverse complement strand
CTCTCTAACGGGCACACATATAACATCTTGAAATGTTTTCTTATTCCAGCCACGATCCATTATTGTGTGTGTCTGCAGTCTGTCAAGAAAATGGATCTGGCATGTCTGTCTCCATGCTGCCCGTCCTCATGCAGACCAACTTCCAGGCTAGATCAATTTTTTTAAGCAGCCGTCTGTTTCTCTCTGTCTCTGTTCAAATTGATGTCTGCAAGAACTCATTTCTGACTGCCTCTCTCTATGTCCGGCCCTCCATGATATATTCACCCCCTCCCCCCTTTCAACCCCCCATTCCCCTCTCGCTCAAACCCTCGCCTCTAACAGCCCTTCCTACTTCTCTCAACAGTCCACAAAGATTGTGATGACTCAACAAAACGAGAAAAAAAGATTCAGAGCAGAAAAATATCGAAAACAAATTGGTTTTGATTTCATGCGCCTGCCGGGCAAAAACTGTGGGGTGCTCGAGAGAGGGAGAGAGAGGGAGATAAATTCGAAGGGAGCGAGCGCGCGCGCGGCTGGCACGATGATACAGACCGGAGGACGTCAATCAGCTGTGCACCAGTGGGATTCGGGACACCTTGACATGGCGAACGTTACACTCCTGACCCAGTGGCCTACTGGCCTACTGAGCCACAGCGCGCGAGGTACTATTTTTAGGCGCCAGACGCAGCTCTTCCTCTCCGTGGGTCGGCGGGGCTCACGTAACCCGTATTGACGGAAGAACTGTTCCACATTTTGGGCTGAGGAGAGCCGCAAAGAAGCGGTTCTTCCCTTAGTTTATTGTTGTGTTTGTATTAATGTAGTGCCACTCCCATCCCCCCCCCAACCAACATTCTCTCTCTCTCTCACTCCCATCCCCTCCAACCAACATTCTCTCTTTCTCTCACTCCCATCCCCTCCAACCAACATTCTCTCTCTCTCTCTCTACCCCCAGCTCCCTCTTTCTACATTTACCACCCTCTCCTTTTCTCATAATTTGCTTGAATTAAATGCCCGTTTAATACTGAGCAAAGCATGCTGGCGCCCAAAATTGCTGGGTTAGCATATGTGTCCTCTCTCTCTCTCTCTCCCTCTCTCTCTCCCTCTCTCTCTCTCTCCCCCTCTCTCTCTCTCTCCTCCCCCCCCCTCTCTCTCTCTTTCTCTCTCTTTCGCCTTACCGCTTCGTCTCAGTTCTTCTCCCATTCCCCATCCCCCTGTCTCTCCCATTTACACGATCTGTCGTTTCCAAAGCAAAAGAATGCGTGTGCTCAGTTTCTCCGTTGGCCTTCGTGAAAAAACAGTAACTATGGAACTGCACCAGTAACCCAGCATGCCAATCAAGACAGTAGGTGGCAGATAGAAGCTGAGATCTGTCTGTTCCAAGAGTTATCACGTTCAGGTCAGTGTGAATGTCTCTTGTACAGAATCAGAGTGAGAGAGAACAAACGCGGAAAGACAGCGACAAGGACAGACAGTCACACAAAAAAGCTCAAAACAGAATCAGCAAACAGTTTCCCGGACAGATAGACAGCAAACGATTCGACTTGAAGCAATCAGTTCCCAGAACAGACAGACAGAAAACGATTCGACTTGAAGCAATCAGTTCCCAGAACAGATAAACAGAAAACGATTCGACTTGAAGCAATCAGTTCCCAGAACAGATAGACAGAAAACGATTCGACTTGAAGCAATCAGTTCCCAGGACAGACAGACAGAAAACGATTCGACTTGAAGCAATCAGTTCCCAGAACAGATAGACAGAAAACGATTCGACTTGAAGCAATCAGTTCCCAGGACAGACAGACAGAAAACGATTCGACTTGAAGCAATCAGTTCCCAGGACAGATAGACAGAAAACGATTCGACTTGAAGCAATCAGTTCCCAGGACAGATAGACGGAAAACGATTCGACTTGAAGCAATCAGTTCCCAGGACAGACAGACAGAAAACGATTCGACTTGAAGCAATCAGTTCCCAGGACAGACAGACAGAAAACGATTCGACTTGAAGCAATCAGTTCCCAGAACAGACAGACAGAAAACGATTCGACTTGAAGCAATCAGTTCCC
Organism: Littorina saxatilis; assembly: GCF_037325665.1. Classification (NCBI taxonomy): domain Eukaryota; kingdom Metazoa; phylum Mollusca; class Gastropoda; order Littorinimorpha; family Littorinidae; genus Littorina; species Littorina saxatilis. The sequence continues at coordinate 102,300,508 of NC_090246.1, read as the reverse complement.
AGGACAGACAGACAGAAAACGATTCGACTTGAAGCAAACAGAACTGGGTGCAGAACTGAGACGCGCACTTGTCTGGTCCTTGAAAGCGAACCATGGACGGTGCCCATCAATACCAGCACGCCGCTGTCACGAGGGAGAGCAACCGTGCTGCTCGTGCTCTTGATCGATGCTTCAGTCCCAGGACTTTAAAGAAGATGTGTGACCTTTCTTTTTGAACTAGAATATCACCTCATGATTTGCTGGGCATTTGAGGGACAGTTTGCACAGTCTGACATCATAGTCCCCCCCCCTCCACCGTTAACAATTCAGCCTGAAATATCAAATAAATCAAAGAGGATAAAGATCAAAATGACACATTCACGGTTATGTCCAGATATGGGAGAAGTTGAGGTGTTAGAGGTTCAAGATTCTTGAACTTCAATTTTTGAAATTCTACATTTGTGGTGTGTGAAATGGTTTCTCCGTGCCTTTTTCTCGGTCTGCATCTAGGAATCTTATCACCCCGCCCCCTTTATAACTTATCATTTTAATCAGTGTCTTGCACCTCCTTTCACAACAAACTAATGCAGTAGCTTCATCATCATTTGTGCACTCGCAGCCCAGGTGAACGTCCGGGCAAACCAATAAGTCCTACTGCTTGGCAGGTAGTTGGTACTGGGATCATTTCTGCCTCAAACTACGTCCACAAGCAGCTTCCTTTTTCTTGCTGTTTTTAAAAAATCGACGCTTACTTCGTCAATCACTAAAATCTTCTTTGTACCGAGCTAATTTTCTTTCTGGCGTATTCGTGTACTAATTAACAAAGTTATTACTCAAACCTCTTGCTATCCCTTAAAAGTAAAAGTTCTAGCTCTCTGTTAGGATCAAAATCTCCGATTTGTCAGCCTTTTTGAAGAGAAAATTACATTAAATATTTGGTTGAGACAAAAGAGAAGATTTTTTCCCGGTAATTTTTGTTCTCTTTTCTTTAATTCATGCTCTAGCTTTTATCCATATTTACTTTGACTAACTCTTACATTCAACGCGTGTAAAACTCATGGTTGCTACAGGTATAACCGAATACTTGTGGGTGTTTTATTTTTTCTCTCTGTCGTGAAGATAACCGTATTCCAATGTTCACTATCGAAATCCAGTTCAAGTTCAGCCCATTCCCCTATCATTGTCGCCACACACACACACACACACACACACACACACACTCGACTCTCTCTCTCTCTCTCTCTCTCTCTCTCTCTCTCTCTCTCTCTCTGTGAACACGAGCCAGATCGACCCTTCGAACGAAGGTTCTCCCCCCCCCCCATGTCCAACCTCGTCAAACACCCCCCTCCCCCCCCCCAAAAAAAAAATAACCTAGTCGCGTAAGGCGAAAATACAACATTTAGTCAAGCTGTCGAACTCACAGAATGAAACTGAACGCAATGCAATTTTTCAGCAAGACCGTATACTCGTAGCATCGTCAGTCCACCGCTCGTGGCAAAGGCAGTGAAATTGACAAGAAGAGCGGGGTTGTAGTTGCGCTGAGAAGGATAGCACGCTTTTCTGTACCTCTCTTCGTTTTAACTTTCTGAGCGTGTTTTTAATCCAAACATATCATATCTATATGTTCCGACAAGGAATAAGATGAAAGTGTTTTTAAATTGATTTCGACAATTTAATTTTGATCATAATTTTTATATTTTTAATTTTCAGAACTTGGTTTTAATCCAAATATAACATATTTATATGTTTTGGGAATCAGAAAATGATGAAGAATAAGATTAACGTAAATTTGGATCGTTTTATACAAAATAGTTTTTTTTACAATTGTCAGATTTTTAATGACCAAAGTCATTAATTAATTTTTAAGCAACCAAGCTGAAATGCAATACCGAAGTCCGGCCTTGGTCGAAGATTGCTTTGCCAAAATTTCAATCAATTTGATTGAAAAATGAGGGTGTGACAGTGCTGCCTCAACTTTTACAAAAAGCCGGATATGACGTCATCAAAGGTATTTATCGAAAAAAACGAAAGAAAAAAAGTCCGGGGATATCCCAGGAACTCTCATGTAAAATTTCATAAAGATCGGTCCAGTAGTTTGGTCTGAACCGCTCTACACACACACACGCGCACAGACACACACACATACACCACGACCCTCGTCTCGATTCCCCCTCTATGTTAAAACATTAGTAAATGTAAAAAGAGCACAGAAGAGAAAACGAAAAGAGAGAAAAGAAGAACAGAAAAAAATTCGACTTGATGCACAGGCCTGTGGGAGAGTCCACCCGCTGATTTCGTCATTCAGCGAGAAAGGTGAATGACCGGGAAAGGGCACGACACGGGACACACAACTTGCCAATATTTACCTATTGACTCCCCCCCCTAGGCTAGCTAGCCCCTCCGTCCCTGCATGCAACCACGGCTACCGACTGCAAACAGCTTGGGAATAAAAACTTCCACCGCCACTAGTTAGTTCTCTCTTTTTTCTTCCTCCTCCTCTTGTGAATTTTTTTCTCTTTTCCTCCGGCCCATCAAGTTTGCCCCAGTTGGGCTACAGAAGGTTGGGTCCCGTGTGAAATTATGTCTTCTTCTGCGAACGTAAATTTCTCAAAACCTAGACAGCGGTAAAACTCACACAGAATGATTACCTTGCGGTGGGGGTACCCCTTTCCAGCATCATAATGTTTGCCCATTAAAAGCAAAGTGAATTATTCTTTTGTGGACGATCCCGTAAGCATAATAGCAGAATGCAGAACGGGGGTAGCACCCTTTTGGTGAACTGCAAGCTTTCAGGACTTAATTCACCAAACCTTCACCTACATTTTTTTTTATTGTAAGGTTGCACATTTTTCTCTCTCCCAACTTTGTGCTTTCAATCAAATGGATCATTTTGCAAATTTCCATCCAACCCCTCAGTCGAAGACCATGACGTAATGATTACGGGGCGTAATGATAACATAGCGTGAACCAAACCCTTCCGGACTATTACCAACTAAACAGACATTTTGAAGTGTCAGCTTTACTGAATTGCTTTATGTTTTGTCCAAGTATAGACCTCTAGAAGCGATACTGGATGATTGTTCCAACGATTACTTTGTTTTCTGATTTACTATGATTTTTTTTAAAAGAGTTGAACTCATTTCAGATTTACCTGATTATCTTTTCTTGACTTGGTACTTCCAAAGAACAGTGGTTCTTTGAGTTCCGGTTTTATGTTTTAACCAATCAGAATTTGTTTCCTAAATAAAATCGTCTGCTGCCTGTCCCAGCAGAGCCTGCAACAAGCACTGCTTGCCACATGTGTGATGTTACTAACATAAATAGCCATACATTGGGCAAGGTACATGGCGATCTTAATTACATGTTATTAGCAATGCAAATTCATTTGATCTAACTAATGTGTTTGTACTGCATCTCTGGCTTTTGAATTCACTCTAAATGCTTGCACTGGCTCAGCGTGAGAGGCAACATCCTGTCGAAATCCTAAGCACGAGGCTGACTGGGAGATTTTCATTCGAAGAGCATGCTGAAACGGATTGTAAGTACAATTTTCGACATGTTCTCGACATTTCTGTTGATCTTTCCTTAACTTTAATTGTTTCCTTTTGTTTGCAGTTTGAAAGTATTTGAGGCCCTTTTTCATATCAACTTGTAAAGGTTGCTGAACGCTTTTTTTTCATTTTTGCTTGTTTAGTTGAGAGAGAGAGAGAGAGAGAGAGAGAGAGAGAGAGAGAGAGAGAGAGAGAGAGACAGAGACAGAGACAGAGAGACAGAGACAGAGAGAGACAGAGACAGAGAAACAGACAGAGAAACAGACAGACAGACAGAGACAGACAGAGACTGAGAGAGAGGCCATACAGTTACAGTGCACATACGACTGCGTGGACTGAATTGGTTATCACTGATAACACTTGATCAAATGCAATCCTAGTGATTGAAGTACGTGCCCTGATTAGGAAGAAAAAAAGAAAAGAAGAAACCTCAAGAGTCAATTACAGCCCCTACCTTTAAACGAGTTCTACAGGGGCAAAAGTAGGCCAAGTGACCGACATTACGTGAATGTGCACATATGTGCGCAGTATGTGATTCTCGCATCGTTTATCTAGCTGTCGGCTGCAGAGAACTAAATGAACGCTTGACATAGAGTGCACACTTTAAGTGTATGGTCGTTGCTCCTTGCAGCGCGTGTGCCGTTAAAAAAAGTACAATACCCCCAGAAAATTCGCGCGAGTGTGTGTGTGTGTGTGTGTGTGTGTGTGTGTGTGAGAGACAGAGAGACAGAGACAGAGAGAGAGAGAGAGACAGAGACAGAGAGAGAGACAGAGAGAGAGAGAGATAGGGGGGGGGGGGGAGGGTAGTTGTGTGAACTTGAAAAGATTAAACAAACAAAAACCTTTAAACACAATTGTAAAGTCAACTATTGTACGGAGGAGCCGTGACCAGAATGCCAGTTTGACTTATACAAACTTGGGCAAAGATGAAGGCTATATGTTAAAGGAGAGGAAATATTGTCAGGTGCCTCATGTCTCTTCGAGGCCCCAGGATTTGTCAACAAGTGAACATTCTTCTTGAAAGAAAACTGCAATAAGTCAAATTCCAGTTTGCTCGTGCATGAATCTCAACATACGAAACTGGACTCTTCTCTGTCAAGTCTGCTATATCCTTTTTTCCCACAGCACGCAACAAGCGCAAAGCAACGGGTCAGATTTCACGACTCGCGTCACAGATAACCTTCCGCCACCCCCACCCCACCCCACATATAGCCTACTTTTACACAGAAATATGACCTAATTCATTCTGATAAAACCAGCTCGGGACATGACGACAAACGGCAGAAATTGGTCCACTAGAACCGAAAAGGTCCACACGGTAGTCGTTTCGACTGCACACATTCCGAACTTGATGCTTCGTGACTCGGTACGGCTCCACTTTTGTGGGTACGGGTACACCGTCCCAGTTCCCGCTGCTCTGACGTCACAGTGACGTAGAGATCGCGAAGGTGCCTGAGAAGAGACATTGCACCCTGAATTTAATATTCATGCGCCATGATCGTTGGCGGGGTATGACGAAGTTAGTGTTACTCGAGACGCAATCTTTGTCCGCACACCAGAACATGTGAGCGTAGATCAAGAATTCCTTTCTTTGTTGGATAAAAATCTTTTTAAGCGCAGCTCAGGGTCTTTATGAAAAACGACTGGTTTAAAGCATTGTGTTACAATCAAAGTCAAGGTCTAACGTTGAATAAGCTTCAGGCAATAACTAATACTCGAATAACCAGGGCCGGATCTGGGGGGGGGGGGGGGTTCCTGGGGTTCTGGAACCCCCCCCCCCCCCTGGCCATCCAATGTACCTCTCAGAGAAAAAAAAAATGTGGACTTTGGACCCCTGCCTTCAGTTGGAACCCCCCCCCCACCCCCTCAAACGAACTTGGTCCGGCCCTGATAACAGCCAGGTTATTTTGTTAAAACATGATTATAACACAACCTGAAGCAGTGTAAAAAAGATGTTTCCGACATTTTGAGCTAATCAGGCTGCACGCAATAGTCAATGATGATTTAAGGTTTAGATGTCGAATATTTTCTTGTCTTAAAATCTGTAACATCCAAGCTCAGTGCGGCAGTTTAATTGCTTACATAAAACGTGACACAACTCTTGTCAAGGCCCTTTGAAAATGTAGTCCTGGTGTTACAATAGGCACAGACAATGAGATTTAATAACATTAAGATTCTTGCTTTTTCGCTTCTTCTTCTTCTTCTTCTTCTTCTTCTTCTTCTTCTTCTTCTTCTTCTTCTTCTTCTTCTTCTTCTTATTCTTCTTCTGCGTTCCCGGTCATTCTAGAATTTCAATAACCTTCCTAGGACGAAGTACTTTTGAAATCACTGACAATTCAGCTCAAAGCCGCCACAACCTGAAGCTGAAAGCCACAACCTCACAGCCTTTATCAAAAGTTACCCGGACCCCATTGCTTAAACTTTTGCCAACGAACTTTGCAGGCGTTTAAGTAAACTAAGCTATAAACAGGCAATCAAACAATCGAATAAAAGAAAGTATTACAAAAAAGAACGAGGTCAACGAAGGAGAAAAAAAGAAACGCTGCTGCACTTCAGTATCCCGTTTGCATGACAAAGCCCTGCATTCGATTCAGGTTCGTTCAACTTCAAGGCCAAGCTAGGTGAGGGTTGATGGTTCGGCGCTGCAAGAAGTGGAAAACTGCCAGGTCTGGGCTCTATTCTGGGCTTGAGATGTACGGGTAGACCTTTTCAGGTGGAGGGTGGGGGGAGGGGGGGGTGGGGGGCACCCTCTTATCACCCAGGCCAAATAGTTTTCAAATATAGCTTGGCTATTATGCTCTACAATATTGGCTATTATGCTCTACAATATTGGCTATTATGCTCTACAATATTGGCTATTATGCTCTACAATATTGGCTATTATGCTCTACAATATTGGCTATTATGCTCTACAATATTGGCTATTATGCTCTACAATATTGGCTATTATGCTCTACAATATTGGCTATTATGCTCTACAATATTGGCTATTATGCTCTACAATATTGGCTATTATGCTCTACAATATTGGCTATTATGCTCTACAATATTGGCTATTTCTGGCTCTCTCGACAAATCGAGAGTCGTTTCGGGCAATTTAGTATTTAGAAGCTGAAGGAGTGGGGAATGGGGGGAAGGGGGGGGGGACGAGGCCACGGGTTTGGGGTGGTTGGGGAAAGCAAAGTTGAAGGGGTTTGTCAAGGATTCGGGCGCTGCGAGAGGAGAGAGAGATATTGAGGTGGAGAGAGAGAGAGAGAGAGAGAGAGAGAGAGAGACACACACACACACACACACACACACACACACACACACACACACACACACATACAGACAGGCAGACAGACAGGCAGCCAGAGTCAGATAAAGACATATAGAAAGAGGGAGAGTGAGAGTATATCCCTGACTTTCACAGAAGTTATGAAAGCGCACGACGCAGACCAACTAATCCTTATTCCTTTTCATGCATTCCATTTTCAGCGATTTCCAGATCAGAAATTGTAGTCTTAGTTTCTTACGGTATTAGGGAGATTTCCGTCTGGTTCACGAACAAGGCACGGATGACACGCGAGTGGTAGGCGTGGAAATGGCTCAAAGCTGATAACGTGGCAGTGTGTGACTGGGCCACGGCTGACCAGGAAGTTTAAAGGTGGTCGTCTACATTTTTGCTTTTTTTCAATAATCTTATGGTTAGATTTCGCTAAAACGTTATGTCAGATGATGAATGAACCATGGGGAAAAAAGTTATAAAAAAAAATATATGTAAAAAAAGATTTTATTTTTGGGTAGTGTGACTCACGCTTCCAATATTTTGTTTTCTGTTTGCTGAGAACATGTGCTTTGCCTAAAAATACTGACCAATCAAATTCATGTCACTATGCTTATAGCCACGCCCAATCTTTCAATGTGTCTTGATGATACTACTGTACATCTAAAAAGGCGTCGATGGTCTAGGGGAATTCATAACACAGTACAGTATGAACGGTAGGCGACTGCTCGGATATTCCCATGATTTCATTTTTTTCATTTTCATTACTTTATTGTCCCATCGCTGGGAAATTCGGGGTCGCTTCCTCCCAGTGGAAAGCTAGCAGCAACGGAGTCGCGCTACCCAGGTGTCTGCGTGTTTAGGTGTATTCAGCCCCTGTACTTATGGCAAAATGACCAAGGTCTTTTACGTGCCATTGTGATGACACGGGGGTGGGACATGGCTTCCGTCTCTGGGTCTGCACATAAAGTTGACCCGTGTCCGTCCCGGCCCGAATTCGAACCTGCAACCTTCCGATCACAAGTCTAGTGCTCTACCAACTGAGCTACCGGGCCCCGTTGGTTCACCGCATCAACATAGCTGCTAACTGCCTGCCTCGAATATACCAGGGACCTATATTTAGATATAGGTCTATGAATATACGAAGCTTAAATGGTACTC
>NC_090246.1:102270052-102287552 GCF_037325665.1 Littorina saxatilis | reverse complement strand
TTCCAATGATCCTCAGCGAGAAAAACCAACACTCAATGAAGTAGTTTCACGATTTGTAGCAGAAGATTCCCCTATCTACAAAGGATAATACTTCTGATGAAGAGGAACACAATGTACGTCGGATAATCACGAAGCACGATGAAAGATGCCGGCAATACCGAATCCGAAGACAAAAAGACGATTTTTCTGTCAGCGGCACAGGCGGAAGAAACAGTAGAATAACTTGAAAACCGCAGGATTGTTAAGTATTTCTAACGCCGGCGACTACCAATCCGAACACTTGTACTATTTCTAAGTTGAAACAAGAAGTTCTTTCCTGAGAGAAAGCCCTCCACAACCAACTCCACTGAACGTGTCAAGGGTATGAGACGATGTGAACAGTTGCTGGCTTTTTTCTTCTCCCCCTGGCTTTAGTCTTTCCTATCGGGCCTGTGTGAGCAGCAGACGACGCGCTCGCTGATTCCGCGCTGTTGTGTGGCTGTGTGCACTGTTGCACTTCTTATCTCATCTCTGACCCAGTGAAACACTGACACACTGACATACATTCGCTCCGGCTGCGCGCGCAGCTCTAAATTGCCCCTGCGCCACTCGCGCACAAGGTCGGGGCAGATGACGTCACGCACGCGCTAGACTGACAAGCCAACTCGCCTGGTGATTTTTTCCTCCACCCACACGAATTTTTGCTTCTCGTGAAACTCTGCCTCTTTCGCGTTTTAGTGGCGCGGTATAGTGAGTGAAGTGAAATCTGTTGTATCCTAGTGTTTAAACAGTTTTTATTCAGTTGCATAGTGGGCGATATTGTAAATGCATGATGTATTCTAGTGTGATGAAGTTATTGATTTCCCCACCGGAGTGGTTTGTTTGAAAAAAACACTGGATGCTATTTAACGGTGCAAGATGGCGTTATATTCAAACAAATTAAAACAATCTAATATGCCATGGACACAACGTTTAATGATGTTAAGTGAATTCAGTTTTTTTTTCTACCTACAGTCGTATTCGTTTACTCCCTGTGTGTGTGTGTGTGTGTGTGTGTGTGTGTGTGTGTCTGTGTGTGTGTCTGTGTGTGTGTGTGTGTATGTGTGTGTGTGTGAGAGTGTGTATGTATGTGTGTGAGTGTGTGTGTGTGTGTATGTGTGTGAGTGTGTGTGTGTCTGTGTGTGCGTGTGTGTTCAAAAGTTGTGTTTGTATGTGTGCTTGTGTGTGTGTGTTTGAGTGTGTGTGTGTGTGTGTGTGTGTGTGTGTGTGTGTGTGTGTGTGTGTGTGTGTGTGTGTGTATGTGTCTCTCTCTCTCTGTCTCCCAATCTCTCTCTCACTTTCTCCCAATCTCTCTCTCACTTTCTCCCAATCAGTCTCTCTCTCTCTCTCTCTCTCTCTCTCTCTCTCTCTCTCTCTCTCTCTCTCTCTCCCAATATCTCTCCCTCTCTCAATCTCTCTCTCTGACGATCGTTACAATAAAGCGTACACCAAAGTGTGAATGGACTCATTCTGAGCTGGAGCCACGAAGGTCAAATCGCTGCCCTCATATGCCCTCATGCTACTACCACTAGTAAAATTAGGTTACTCGCTGTGTATAATAATGACTGTTCAAAAACACTCCCCCACCTGTTCCGGCCTTTAAAAGAAAGCCCCCTTCCCTTCCCCATACTGTGGCGGCCTTGAAGTGACCCAGTGCCGGGCGCGCGTGCGTGTGGCCGGATTGTGGATGGGTCAATCACCGGGGAGAACCATCACGAGGAGGGCGGGATCGATACGACGGGTCACAGCACCAACATTGATCGATTTTCACGCCGTCACTCACTCACACGCCGCTTCCTCCCTTCTCACCACGGAGGAGGTTTGCTAACTAACCCCAACTCGCAGTTCCGACAACTTTCATTAGAAACTCCTTTTCTTCCTCGCCTCCCTCTATGTCTAGTTTGTTTGTCTGTCTGTATTTTCTCTTTTGTGTGTGTCTCTGTCTCCATACCTGTCTGTCTGTCTGTCTGTCTGTCTGTCTGTCTGTCTGTCTGTCTGTCTGTCTGTCTGTCTGTCTCTTTTCTCTCTCTCTCTCTCTCTCTCTCTCTCTCTCTCTCTCTCTCACCCACTTCAAGCTTACCCACTCCCTCCTCAGCCAGCCCCTTCTTCCCTCTATTATGTCTTGTCCTTCTACTTACTCTTTTCAAACATTAATATAATACAACTTGTTACAACACAACACAATAATGTAATATAACACAACCAAATAATATAATAACATGAAATGAAATGTGTATTGTCTGATTATCGGCTGTAGTCTGGCCGAGGGGCAGAAGGAAGACGTTTTTAATTATTTAAAAAACATTCGAGGCAACTTTTATATGGCGCTCAAGAAGACAGGTCGAGATTTTGATATCACAGTCGAAACAGACCAACAGCAGAAGATATCATCACACAGTCCGTCAATGTTAGATATGTTGCTATTTCTCTGGACATTTTGTATTCACTGTAAAGAAATTACAAAAGTATTTGTCTCAGTTTTGGCTGTTTCATTTCCCTCCCTCTGATTATTATTTCTTTTCGTTCACTCTTTTCCTGTACTTTCCAGTATTTCCAAATGTCTTTTCTTTCAAAAGTAATTAGTCACTTGCTCAACTAAATTCTGGGATAATTTACATTTTCATTTTTTTTAATTTTTTTTAATTTAGGTGTCTTTGTTTTTGAAGCGGGGAAGCAATAAATAAAGAGGTCGTCGATATCAAAACTGATATCGACGGAAATGTCGTCGCTATCACTTTTGTAATGAGCTCAGTTTCGCCCAATTGACCAATGGAAATCTACGTAACATATGAAATAGCACTAACTTAGCCATTCTGTTCAACGTGCATTGCTTCTAAACAGTTTTTTTTTTATTCAGTTGCATAAATACAAAGCCGTAATTGAATGTTATAATAAAGGAGTACAACAAGATAAACTTATAAATGTGCTCTTAGAGACAAACGAGTAATGTGGCGGACGATATTGTAATTGCATGATATCTAAGCCAATGAAAAAAAGAACGAAGACAACGAGAACTATAGCAACAATGGTACGGAAAACTCACACACACACACACACACACACACACACACACACACACACACACACACACACACACACACACACACACACACACACACACAGAGGACAATCAGAGAGAGAGAGAGAGAGAGGGGGAGAGAGAGAGAGAGAGAGAGAGAGAGAGAGAGAGAGAGAGAGAGAGAGAGAATTGAATTGAATTGAATTGAACTTTATTTTACAAGGATTTAGATTTAAGGCTACGCCTTTTCTTACAATCTGTCCTTGGGACGCATAGACACACAATTATATAATAAAAAAAAATTAAAAAAAATTAAAAAAAAAAAAAAAAAAAATTAAAAAAAAATAAATAAATAAAAATTAAAAATTAAAAAGTTAAAAAGTTAACCAACAATAGGAGGTCGGAAAACGTGATAATAAAGATGACGATGATGATGATGATGACGATAATGATGATGATAATGATGATGATGATGATAAAGATGAGGCATGAAGATCATACATATGTGGTTATTCATAAAATCAAATGCATACTATGCAGGTAATTATATATACAAGCTGGTGGCAATCGAACATGTAGCAATCGAGTAACAAAAATATGTTCAGAATATACAATGCACAGCATATTTTTGACGTAATACTAAGTTTGGTAAGTCAAAAGGCGTTAAACTACTCAGACATTAAGTGGTTTTTTACACATTTTTTAAAACTTTTTAATGACTTTAGGTGCTTAAAGGATGATGGAAGTGAATTCCAAACTGAAGTACCCGAAAAAGCAAGACTGGTCTTATACAGGTCAATTCGTGGAATTGGTGGGATCAAGTTGACCGACCCATATCTGTGGGTAGCTTTATTAAATAATGATGTAATGTAAATCGGCACTTTACCGTGATACAATTTATGCATGAAAATGGCTTTGTTTAACTTGAGATGCTTTTCCAGTGGAAGAAAGTTAAGCATTTTTAATTTCATATCTGTTGAGGCATTATCCTTTACGATGAGTTTGGCCGAGCGACGATAGAGAGAGTCTAACTTTTTCAAGTGGACATCACTGCTGCCATCCCAGAGCGTCGAAACATAATTAATGTGAGGCATTACATGAGCATGGTGGAACATTTCCAGAGTCCTTCTGTCGGTATATAGCTTTAACTTGGATAGGAGGAAAACGTTCTTGGCTACTTTCTTGCAAATATGCTGTATTTGTGCCTGCCACTTGAATTCACAATCAAGAATTACCCCTAAAACGCGATGCTGTTGAACTTGTTCAATTGATTGCGTACCAATAGTAAGATTTAGTTTGAGTGGAGAAATCTGATGTTTTTGTCTGGTTGCAATTACCATACTTTTAGTTTTTATTGGATGGACAAGCATAGCATTAGCACTACACCAGTTATTTACATCGTTTAAAGCTGTTTGAAGGGAGGACTCTATTACTGTAACAGACTTTCCACTTGAGTGAAGAGAAGAATCGTCAGCAAAAAAATCACTTCTTACATTACTGTCAGAAATGTGCAGTGGCAGATCATTGATATACAGACAGAACAAGATCGGCCCAAGCACTGACCCTTGAGGCACCCCGCATTTCACAGTCTCCTCAGTAGATATTTTACAGTTTAGGGCAGTATATTGAGAGAGAGAGAGAGAGAGAGAGAGAGAAAGAGAGCGAGAGAGAGGAGAGAGAAAGAGAGAAAGAGAGAGAGAGAGAGAGAGAGAGAGAGAGAGAGAGAGAGAGAGAGAGAGAGATTGCTTCTCGAACTAGACTAGTGTCATTTTGTCTCACGGATGTATGATCATGTTTGATCTGACCCTGAATCATTCATATATATTTGTAGCTCAAGGTGAACAGGCATCGTAGGAATCATCTATCGGTCTTCGTGCTCTTTGACATCATTTTAATATTAACGTTACAAATACTATCTTTAACAGAAATGGTATTCATGCAACAATAGCCGGTGTCTTGAAATGTACCAAAAAGGCAAGATTTCATGTGTAAGGTGTAATACAATAGCCCCCCCCCCCCCACACACACACACACATCCCTCGCAAAAAAAAATAAATGAAAAGTAACAAAATGTTCTAATTTTTGGTCGTCCAGTACAATTTCAGATTTTTGTCCCGTGAGATTTATTTTAATTAATCTTTTTCACCGATGATGTGTTTTGAATTATCGTTGAACTTTTGTTTTCTGACCTACAATTTTTTTTTTAATGCGTAGGTCTAATCATAAAAAATTTGGCGTCAAAAAGAAAGACCATGACCTTTCAAATATGACATACATGTCCAAACCTAATTCTCCCAAGAGGAAGTATAGAGATAGTCTAACATCATAGTCATCCTTGGATAGAAATACCCGCTATTAGAAACGTACAATGGAGAATGAAATTACCATGCCGTTCGTTGTACACAGCAATCCACTTGCCAGGAAATGGACGGATGTGACCTCGGTCTTTTCCCCGGAGATTTATGGGCAAAAAAATTAGGTCAAGGCCGCACCAGCTGTCAGACTGGGTCACAACCTTCCTATCCGACGCTGCCTCAAATATCGATCAGCCAGAACACATCTTGCTAGCGAGGATTTGTATGCAGCGGTTCTTGTAGTTATTCACTGACTTAGTTTGGGGACAGCCTGCAACGTGTGGGTTTTTGTGTGTGTAAAACTCAGTGTCTGCAGATTTTTATTTTCATTGGAAAGAAGAAAAAGTTCTGTTGTCCTACAAGAAACCTTTATCTAGTTGATATATATATATGCATTTGTAATATAATTGTAATACAAGTATGAGCATATTGACAATATCGGAATCCGAATGTGGGAAAAAGAATCCGTAACTCGTGCTATTTGGTACAATCTCAGTTGTACACCACTGACCAGTTCAAAGAAAACGCTTACCTGATTTGGATGAATATGTCTTTTAATTGTATCAACTGAAAACAACAACAGGGAGATATTTTTTCTTCTTGTAGTTTGTTTGTTTGGGTGTTTGTTTGATTGCTTGCTGGTAATATAATAATTCAGATAATGTGGGTTGCGTGTAAACGTGTCCCTAATGCAGCAGATGTCAACATTTGCAACTAAAAGGTCCAGAAAGTTGTCGGTTTGAAAAAAAAATCTCTCAAAAATATAACCGTAAATCTACAGACTTTATGATATACGTATGACAGGTATTCCTCCCCAAGAGTTAGTAATTCTATATACTTTGTGATATACGTATGACAGGTATTCCTCCCCAAAAGTTAGTAATTCAATATGCTTTTTGTAGTCCATAACGTTAATGCTTGTAGAGAAAGTATACTCCGTTTGGTTTTAAGCACGAACACGTTAATTTTTCCCCTTTTTTCTCCAAGGTAACAAGTCATGGTTATATAGACTGTCTTGCATGCGCATTCAAACCAAGACTGTGTGTTGACATTATGTCTAACTTTGCGGTGCACGTGTTTTATCCATGTTGCTGTAAATTGAAATAAGGACTTCATACTGTCATAAAAGAAACAAGGACACTCTTGCACTTTTGAAGGCCACCAAGCGTGTGTACGCATTCCGGTAAAGGCAAGCGAGGTCCGTGGTGGTAGAGACTACCTTTCGTTCTATGTAAACCCTCGAATAAGCCGCTACATTTCTGTGTAGGATCTTACGTCCCACAATGCATCCTTCCATTTGTACACATACCAAAATTGAACAACGCGGGTGCTTCCTGCGCAGGGTAAGGGTTTTCTGCTGACACAATTTCACACAATGTCACAGGTGTTATTTCACACAATGTCACAGGTGTTATTTCACAGAATGTCACAGGTGTTATTTCACAGAATGTCACAGGTGTTATTTCACAGAATGTCACAGGTGTTAGTTACAATGATATCATCAAGAACTTCCCGCTGTGAACAGAAAGCAGCCCGGGCAGGTAGGTATCTTTAATGATATACGATACCTACACATGCACAGGCTGGCAGTCACCTCACTATGTTTTTTTCTTCCGTTTTTGTTATGACGAAGTCACCGAGACAAACTTTGTTCTTGACATTATTTGTCGGTTCCTCTGGACTGCAGGAGAAGCGACGGATTTTTTACTTGACGCCATTATTTGCATGCCTTCTAGAACTTTATTTCGCTTTTGACGTGCGAGTTTCATTTTGGATGAGTTGGTCAAGATGGTCTTAGTTTGTTACGTCGGTGTTGTTTCTCATTTTAACCACGTGGCTCGTTTGTTACGTCGGTGTTGTTTCTCATTTTAACCACGGGGCTCGTTTGTCACGTCGGTGTTGTTTCTCATTTTAACCACGTGGCTCGTTTGTCACGTCGGTGTTGTTTCTCATTTTAACCACGTGGCTCGTTTGTCACGTCGGTGTTGTTTCTCATTTTAACCACGTGGCTCGTTTGTCACGTCGGTGTTGTTTCTCATTTTAACCACGGGGCTCGTTTGTCACGTCGGTGTTGTTTCTCATTTTAACCACGTGGCTCGTTTGTTACGTCGGTGTTGTTTCTCATTTTAACCACGGGGCTCGTTTGTTACGTCGGTGTTGTTTCTCATTTTAACCACGGGGCTCGTTTGTCACGTCGGTGTTGTTTCTCATTTTAACCACGGGGCTCGTTTGTTACGTCGGTGTTGTTTCTCATTTTAACCACGGGGCTCGTTTGTTACGTCGGTGTTGTTTCTCATTTTAACCACGGGGCTCGTTTGTTACGTCGGTGTTGTTTCTCATTTTAACCACGGGGCTCGTTTGTTACGTCGGTGTTGTTTCTCATTTTAACCACGTGGCTCGTTTGTCACGTCGGTGTTGTTTCTCATTTTAACCACGGGGCTCGTTTGTCACGTCGGTGTTGTTTCTCATTTTAACCACGTGGCTCGTTTGTCACGTCGGTGTTGTTTCTCATTTTAACCACGTGGCTCGTTTGTCACGTCGGTGTTGTTTCTCATTTTAACCACGGGGCTCGTTTGTTACGTCGGTGTTGTTTCTCATTTTAACCACGGGGCTCGTTTGTCACGTCGGTGTTGTTTCTCATTTTAACCACGGAGCTCGTTTGTTACGTCGGTGTTGTTTCTCATTTTAACCACGGGGCTCGTTTGTCACGTCGGTGTTGTTTCTCATTTTAACCACGGGGCTCGTTTGTCACGTCGGTGTTGTTTCTCATTTTAACCACGGGGCTCGTTTGTCACGTCGGTGTTGTTTCTCATTTTAACCACGGGGCTCGTTTGTTACGTCGGTGTTGTTTCTCATTTTAACCACGGGGCTCGTTTGCATTTGCACGATAGACACAAGCGTTTTGAGGCCTTGGTAAGCGTACAAGTTTCATCGTTTCCTTTAAGCCAGTATGAAGACCTAATTTGAATTATTGGCTTACGGACAATACACGCACGTGCACATTAATAATGAAACATAATGTCAGCACAATGGGTTAGTTCTTAAACGCATACCAGAATGTCTGTATTCGAAAGAATGTTGTTAATGCGAAAGAATGTGAATGAGTGCGCCTTGAGTCGCCTTGTGGTGAGATATGTGCGCGTTATAAATTCTCGTGTTATTATTATTATTATTTAAGTTATTGAGACATCCCAGTGCACTAAGGGATTTATAGAGCAAATCGAGAAAATTCATTATTGAACGAAGCGCATAGCGCTGAGTTCAATAATTATTTTCGAGATTTGCTCTATAAATCCCTTAGTGCACTGGGATTGTTTCAATAACGATATTGTCAGTACCGCCAGAGAAAAAAGAAGATTCAAAACGCACATTTTGCAACGCGCATTTGGATAGGTGTAACTGTGTGGTCAGGTTTGTGTCACTGGATCTACTTTTGTGTGGGCTGTCTCAAGTGTGTCGTGCTTTCGTCACACGCAAACTCTTGTTTTAATTTCTGTTGGTAAATTCCAGTGTAGCGTTAAGCTAAAAAGTGATGATCTTTCATAGAGACCTCATTTAAACTCGGAGAAAGGACTGTGCTCATAGTTATTTGCGATTCGAAACCTTCATCGAGCTTCGACAGATTGACTGTGCAGAGTTTTGCCCCTTGCCACGGTCGACGGAAAGTACATTTTCAAAATAAATGTGGCATGTTTCTCGTGTGGTATCTTCACTCATCGGGGAGTCTGGTACTAAATATGAACGGTAAGAATGCTCTGAACCCTACACGTATTATATCCCCATCGTTTTTTCGTTCACATTTGCCCAACAAGTTAATTTGCTGAGCGGGGTTAATGTCGTCTGCTACTGCTAGGCTACCTGGGCAATCGAACCACTGCAGTCTGCACTGAGTCTGCACGCATGACGCAGGCTGGTAATAAATCTTATATATGGTAAGAACGTTCTGAACCTTACACGTTTTCGATTACGATTGTTCTTGCCTTGAAATAATAATTCGGAAACCATTCATTTACTGAACTGATGTAGTCGTATTTCTGTGTAGTCTGCTACAGAGTCGATCGAGTCAGTCTTCCAAACTGGTCTAGCTGGTACGTTATCGTAATAACACTTGTGTTTTCTGTTAGCCGCTGGGAATTGTATACTAACTCATCATTTGGTAATGTGGATGATAAGCTACATGCCACTAACACGGCATATGAGAAGAATCTATGCAAGTCGGCGAAAATTACATGAAACACAGCGGCTTCTATTTTTAGATCACTGGCACTGGCACAGGCACATGCAATCTGTCAGAAAAAAAACCCACTTCTGCTTTAATTGAGAAGCAGGGAATTTATGGTCATTTGGTATTGTGGAGAATATAAGCTACATGTCATTAATTAATTCTGAGGATGAGAGCACAGTCTCGCTTAGGCAAAGGGCGGAAGAATACGCTCTGTGGAAAAGTTAGCGCACTCCAAGAGTGCGCTAACAGTTTTAGGGCATCGCCATTAGCCAATCAACTGGTTCACATCAGTCATGTGACACCAGTACTTACTGACAATTATTGTTATTATCATTATTATTTAAGTTATTTAAGTTTAGGTCTGGGGAAACACCAATGAAAAGAGCCAAAGAATCCCCGAGCGTTTCTATTGGGTTTGCTTTTGATTATCCATGTTACCTGCAACTATGGTAACCGGGGATTTATTGCCTGGGGAACATGAGATTTATTTCCCAGGTGCTTGTGAATGAAAACTCGTGAAAATGATAACTATATTGTTCAGATAAATTCAACAAGCAAGCAAATCTGATCACGGAAGAAAAAAAGGTAGAGAAACCCTTTTTTTTTTTTTTTTACATCTTATTCATCAAACCTGATGCAAATTTAAAGCTTGAATTACATTTCTTGAACTCACAAACATTATTCACCGATGTAGCATTACATCACTGACAAAGTTTATAACGTTTTGATGAGTATATTGCGTAAATTGAAAGTCGGTTTATTCCTGGCCCTATGCACGGAGACACTCCTCAAGATGGAACAGACATAGACACAAGACAGAGATATGGGCACAGAAACAGAAACAGACACGACATAGACACAACACATAAGACAGAAACACGGGCACAGAAACAAAAACAGACACGACATAGACACAACACATAAGACAGAAACACGGGCACAGAAACAAAAACAGACACGACATAGACACAACACATAAGACAGAAACACGGGCACAGAAACAAAAACAGACACGACATAGACACAACACATAAGACAGAAACACGGGCACAGGAACACGGGCACAGAAACAAAAACAGACACGACATAGACACAACACATAAGACAGAAACACGGGCACAGGAACACGGGCACAGAAACAAAAACAGACACGACATAGACACAAGACATAAGACAGAAACACGGGCACAGGAACACGGGCACAGAAACAAAAACAGACACGACATAGACACAACACATAAGACAGAAACACGGGCACAGGAACACGGGCACAGAAACAAAAACAGACACGACATAGACACAAGACACAAGACAGAGATATGGGCACAGAAACAGAAACAGACACGACATAGACACAAGACAGAGATATGGGCACAGAAACAGAAACAGACACGACATAGACACAACACATAAGACAGAAACACGGGCACAGAAACAGACAGGACAGAGAGACACAGAGAGAAAGACAGATGGGCAGACAGGCAGCAACGCACATGCACAAATACGACACACACGCAAAACTGACAAAGAGAGAGGAGAGAGAAATAGAGAGAGAGAGAGAGAGAGAGAGAGAGAGAGAGAGAGAGAGAGAGAGAGAGAGAGAGAGAGAGAGAGAGAGAGAGAGAGAGAGAGAGAGAGAGAGAGAGAGAGAGAGAGAGAGAGAGAGAGATTTGATTGATTGATTAAACTTTATTTTTCGAGGGTAACAGAATAAGCAATGTAAACATGCTTTTTTTTCATCCAGCCCTCGCCCATGGAGGGTAACTCGATTGATAGCAAGAAGAAATAGAAGTTAAGTTAACTACAATACAATTTACATAATCAACATGTCCAACAATTAAAAAGACATTCCAATATGCATTATGAATATCAAGCAATGATGGAATATTATATTAAATAATTATTTACTGATTTAAAAAAAAGAGTCCTCATTGAATTATGTATGATCATGTTTCAATACAATCATAGAGTTCCTTGAATGATGTTTCACTGACTTGCATTTTAATTATATCAGGAATGGAATTCCACAATAGGGCGCCAGAATAAGAGAGACTTGACTGGTACAGGTCAATCCTAGGGGTTGGGGTAATTAATTTGTTTAGTTTTCTTGAATTATTCAGTTTGAAATTTGAGGCAATGAGTGCATTCCCTGACATAATTCTATGCATCATCGCACCTTTGTTATGGGTAAATATTAATTTGATAGGAAGAATCTTCAATCTTTTATAATCAGACGTAGAGAGAGATGTATTTTTCAAGAGACAGACAGAGATAGATAGAGACAGAGAGAACGACAGATGGGCAGACAGGCAGACATGCACACGCACAAATACGACACACAGGCAAAACGGACAAGAGAGAGAGAGAGAGAGAGAGAGAGAGAGAGAGAGAGAGAGAGAGAGAGAGAGAGAGAGAGAGAGAGAGAGACAGAGAGAGAGAGAGAGAGAGAGAGAGAAAGAGAGAGAGAGAGAGAGAGGGAGAGAGAGAGAGAGAGAGAGAGAGAGAGAGAGAGAGAGAGAGAGAGAGAGAGAGAGGATTGAATTGAACTTTATTTAACAAGGATTAAGATTTAAGGCTACGCTTTTTCTTACAATCTGTCCTTGGGACGCATAGACACACAATTATATAATTAAAAAATTTTAAAAAAAGTTAAAGTTAAAGTTAAAGTTAAAGAGAGAGAGAGAGAGAGAGAGAGACTGAGAGAGACTGAGAGAGAGAGAGAGAGAGAGAGAGAGAGAGAGAGAGAGAGAGAGAGAGAGAGAGAGAGAGAGAGAGATATTCAGATTCAGATTCAAAACTTTATTACAAAGGGATAAAGGTTTTAGGCGATGCCTAATCTTCCAACCTGTCCCTTTTAGACATACATAACATTATACATTACATATATATAACATTTATATATATTTATTACCAATTCAGTGCCCCATATGGCTTTTTGACCAATCAGGACGGATTCTAGGTGACCCTATAATTGTTTTAACGTTCAGGTAGGTACCTTTTTTGGCTCACGTAAGTGTAGCCTATGCGATCGTAACTTTGTCTGTCTGTGCGTGTGTGCGTGTGTATGTCTGTGGTAGAAACTTTAACATTTGACTAAACACCGAAATACTCATTTTACCTGGTTATTATTCAAGCAACAGCTTCAAAGTATTGAAGCAATGATCAACATTTCGTCGGCACGTATGTAGTTAAAGTGTGTATCCAAAGAAAACGTAAATATGTAAATGGCAAGTATACAAGACATATAGGATAGGATAGGATAGGATAAGATTTACAGTCCAGTGAGGTTACCCTCATGGAAATTCGGGCTGCTTTCTCCCCGGGGAAAGCGAGCTGCCATACATACGGCGCTACCCATATTTTTTTTTTTCCTGCATGCGTGTATTCATGTTTCCTGAGACTTAATGCCGTGTGAGATGGAATTTTTTTAACTTTATTCCAAGTCCCACGGGTATTTGATGGACATTTTTATCTATGCCTATACAATTTTGCCAGGAAAGACCCTTTTGTCAATCGTGGGATCTTTAACGTGCACACCCCAATGTAGTGTACACGAAGGGACCTCGGTTTTTCGTCTCATCCGAAAGACTAGCACTTGAACCCACCACCTAGGTTAGGAAAGGGGGGAGAAAATTGCGGCCTGACCCAGGCCTGAACACGCAACCTCTCGCTTCCGAGAGCAAGTGCGTTACCACTCGGCCACCCAGTCCCTATATATATATATATACAACATTAGGACATAACAGACAGACGGACATATAACATCCGTTCGCATACAAGTAAGGCCAGAGCTTAACATAACATGCAGATTAAAGTACTTGACAATTACGGACGTATTACCTGCTTAATACTAATACAGTCAGTTAATAATACCGTCAAACAAAAAAACAAAGAACAAAAAACAAACAAACAAAAATCAAAGCAAAAACACATATATATATATATACGCAAATCATCACATCTCTGCACAACCTAGCGTACTACCTAACCAACTCTTCATATGGGGACCATAATTCTACAAATTTGGTAATGTTACCAGAATTGAAACTGGAATATTTTTCTATTTCAAATCTGTATTTCAAATTTCTTAAAAATATTTCTAACAGTGGCCTTGTCTCTTGTAACTTACTCTTATAAATATAAAACTTTGCAAACAAAATGATAAAATCCAAAACCACATCTACCTTAACATTGTTCATACACCCAAACAAAATAAATTCTTCTGTAAAATGAACATTTGCGCGGTAAATATCGTAGCATTATTAATAGTATCTTCACCATCACAAAACTGAGAGGGAGGGATAAGTAGAGATTACACGCCGAGTCTCAGTGATTATTAAAAATAATGGTCGAAGTTAGCGGATCATGAAAAATGCGAGCTTTAGCGAGCTTTTTCATGACCGCGAACTGAGACCATTATTTTTTATAATCACTGAGACGAGGTGTGTAACCTCTTTATTCCTCCTTTCTTCAGTTATTCAAAGAAAAGAGGAGTTTTTTTGCGAAAGTTTGATCGAATCCTATTCACTCAACCAGTCAACCTGCGCAGGCGATCGATTAATGCGCGGTTCAGTGTATAGTTCCGTGCAAATCATTCCATTCTGTTAACACTTCTTGTCAGTTTTCCTATTTTGGACTAAAATCAAGTACACAGATATGCTGTTATTCTGCTGTGGCGGCAAAGGCAGATATTGTGTGTTCTGTATATGTTTTGGTATCGCTTAGGATAATGTTTTTTCGTCAAATGGGACAAGCAGACGAACTTTTGCACCCGTGTTCCAACGTTAAAAACTGTATGAAGTTAAGTTTTCTGGGGAAAATAGTGTATGAAACCCCTTTATGTTGTTTAAATTGATGAGATGTGTGCATTTGGTTGCGTGTGATCTGTTTATTAAATGAAATATTGTTGAAAACTGACCGTCGGATTGCAGTCTGTTGTCGAAGAAACTGAGTGAAAAGAAGGGGAACTACTCTTGTCGCTAGACAAAGTATGAGTTACTTGCCTTGGGAAATTGCTTGTGATGAACGGTTTGAGCACGGCAGATCTAGATTCAGAAAACAACCGAGGCCTGTAGTTGTTAATTTAAATGCGGTATGTTTGTATTGTTTGCTCCAGAGATGTATACTTCGTACATTAGAGCGTTCGGAACTTTTCAGTCGCAAAAAGTAGTACCGAAACAGAACAACTTCTCAACCCATTGCACTATCGAGGATTCAGGCTGTTGCTGGGTCGTTATTTGTTTGGTTGCTGGGTCATTATCGAAAAATAACTACCCCTACAAGTTTACAGAGGTAAAGAAGCAGAGGGGGGAATAAAAGGCGAAACATTATTTACATAAACAATCAGGTAAACATTCTGATAAGATATAAAAAGAAGTATATTATTTTTATTAAGCGAATTTTCAAATACCTGTATATAATTATATATATATAATTCTGTTTGGACAGTAAAACAAAACAGAACGAAAAGGACAGCACACACAAAATAAAAAAGATGAAAAATAAAATGAAATAAAAAATAAATAAAAATAAATTAAACTAAACCAAAGTAAAATAAATTTAAATAAAATACTATAAGACAAAAGAAAATAAACACATCAAAAACCAACAAGCAAACAAATAAACACACACTTACACACACACACACACACACACACATACACACACACACACACACACACACACACACACGCACACACACACTCACACTCACACACAAACACACACACACACTTACACACACACACACACTCACACACACACACACTCACACACACACACACACACACACACACACACACACATACGTTCCTTTCCGCCAAACTGGGTTCCTCACATCACACAACGGATAGTGCGTTTGTAGTGCACTTGCACTACAACGGCACTGGGCGCAGTGCCTTTGTAGTGCACTTGCACTACAACGGCACTGGGTGCAGTACTCGCTCCGGGATCGACGAATTTTACACTAAAAAAGGCACAAAATTTGACCTATTTCGTCGCCTATAGGGGACGGAAAGAATGTCATTTTGAACATGGTTATGACATTCTTTCCGTCAAAAAAAAAAGTTTTTTTTTTTTTTATTTTTTTTTTTACGGAAAGAATGTCATTTTAAACATGGTTATGACATTCTTTCCGTCAAAAAAGACGTTTTTATTTTTTTTATTTTTTTTATTTTCACTCTTTGTCATGCTTAAAAAAAGTGGGTCCCTGATTGAGGAACCCAGTTTTCAAAAGAACCCAGTTTTTACTGAGTGTTAACTAGCCGTGAACCCGGTTTGATGGATAGGAACGTACACACACACACACACACACACACTCACACTAAAACAACACAACCATACCTGCCCGATCTGGAAAGAGCGCGGTCCACCCGTAAGAGGGCATGGTGCAGCGATATGCAGAACTGCCCAACATCCAGCGGCCCACTCCGCTTTCTGCCACACGCGACTCCCGCATTGAAACTCGAGTCTCTTGCACCTTGTCTCGCGCGTCCAGGTTGCGACTATTGCACTCTCTGCATCCAGTGTGCGACTATCTTCTTCTCTGCATCTATAGTGTACGCGTGCGTCAATCCCACTCTCCGCATCTAGTGTCACACAGCGGAATATCAACTCGATCATTTTATATACCCACCTTCATCACCATCAGCACTACTCCTAGCACCACCTCCCCTCTCACCCCCGCCACCACCTCCATCAATCCCCTCCCCCTCCTTTTCCTTGTTGCTTACGGATGATCCTCGTGGTTGCTGTTTCTTGTCCTTCTTAGGGTTTCTAGCGTTTTACGCGATTTTCCACCTCGCGAAGCCAGTCATTCGCAAGCTTTTGGGACGGCGAGTAGAGGGCTTTGCCCATGGGCGTGCACTTATCCTATCATGGGATACGGAAACTTATCACATGGGATCAGCGCACAGGGGGTGTAACTTTGGTGAAAAGTTGTGGTGGTGGTGGGGCGTCGCGGGAGAGGAGGGTGGGTGGGGGGAGGTTGTGCAGGGTAGACCTATAAGATGGATAATAGTAGTTTGTCCTGCATCCCCTTCCTTTCCGCTCCCAACACACCCACAGAGAGAGAGAGAGAGAGAGAGAGAGAGAGAGAGAGAGAGAGAGAGAGAGAGAGAGAGAGAGAGAGAGTGAGAGAGAGTGTGAGAGAGAGGGAGAGAGTGAGAGAGTGAGAGAGAGAGAGAGAGTGAGAGAGAGTGTGAGAGAGAGAGGGAGAGAGTGAGAGAGAGTGAGAGAGAGAGCGAGAGAGAGTGAGAGAGAGAGAGCAAGAGAGAGAGAGAAAGAGAGAGAGAGAGAGCGAGAGAGAGAGAGCGAGAGAGTGAGAGAGAGAGTGAGAGAGAGAGAACAAGAGAGAGAGAAAGAGAGAGAGAGAGAGAGAGAGGGAGAGACAGAGATGTTTTTTGTTCACAACGATATTCATTGTGTTCTTTGTGGTAAGCGATTGAAAATGCTGACACCACAAAGAGAAAGGAAGACAAAGAAATTGGAAAGCAAACAGTTTTCTGATCATTGGGGGTTTAATGAAAAGTGATGTGCTCTGTTTTATCCCACATCAAAAATCATCCAGCTCTTTCAAAAATATATTTCCAGTGTGTATGTGCAATTTTTTTGTTTAAGCAAAAATGTTTTGATTTTTGAAGAGTTTGTGGAATGTACGTACATGGTATTCTTTTTCTCACGTGTGACAATGTATTAAGTGTGGGAAACACACACACACACACACACACACACACACACACGCACACACACACAAAAACACACATACACAGACACACAGAGACACACACACTCACATACACACACGTGCGCTCACACAAACAGACACACACACACACACACACACACACACACACGCACGCACACACACACAATCAATCAATATGA
>NC_090246.1:102247552-102265052 GCF_037325665.1 Littorina saxatilis | reverse complement strand
ACAAACAAACAAACCATCCACAGGGCCTAGCAAACAAACATAGAAGGAAACAATAAAACAAACAAACACACGTATCTTTTCCCGTCATCTCAGATCACATGGACGGCTTTTACAAGACCATAATGAAATCGTCTCACGTCTGATGCATATCGTGGTATCAGAGACTCTGGTGGTATCAATCCAACCGGGACTTCTTAGCGAACTGCCATCACAACACACAGGTAATCATCGCCTTTGCTTTGTTACGCTTGCACGACTCTCGATAAAGACATCACGTATTTAGAGCGATCTCCTCTTATTTCGTCAAAAGACCCGATGAAACGTGATAAAGATGAAGCAGCAAATCGTATTGGACAGCTTGTGTTTGCCACAATGGCCGCGCGATGACGTCAGCTGGAAAAATCATGTTATGATGCTCTCGGCCTGCCGAAGAAAATCCCCTTCCATTTCGGCTGATTAGTTTCCGCGTGGAAGTCATTTTTCTCTCTTGTCAGTCATTCTTTGCGGTGCATGCTTTTGATTGGCTGGGCAGGGTGATTGACAGCTCGTCTTGTCGAGGAAAACGGCACAAATATGACAATGCAATGACATGAAACAAAAAGAAAGGTAAGTAACTGAATCGATACATAAATAAAAGCATTAATAAGCGATACATAGATACATAGATAATACATTAATAAGCGATGCATAGATACATAAATAATACATTAATAAGCGAGTGGATAAGTAAAGAACGGAACCTGAAGATGGACTAGATTAGTTATACGAACAGATGGACTCTAAAAAGGAGACCTCAGAAAAGGAGTAATGGAAGAAAATAGCACAAATATCTCTATACTCTCGAGAGAATTGCATGGAAGGAAGGATAGGGCTGAGAAGGAGGGTGATAGTTCTCAGGTGAATGAAATCAACAACAACAACAACACCAACAACACCAACAACACCAACAACAACAACAACAACAACAACAAACAACAAACAACAACAACAACATAGAAATAAAAACTGATAGTGAATAGTGAATAAATGCACTACAATATTCTTGAATGAAAAACTGACGAAGACGGTGTGTCTTGATAGTTGTGAATGTTTCAATCATGGAGTTTGTTCTCGTTTATACTCTGCAGTTATGTGTATAAGTCTTGTTACATGGTAGTCTCAGTATACTTGTACGTAAATCCGCTCATATAGCCGCCCTCTTCATTTACCAGTGAGGCTGGTTTCAAACCGACATGAAGCGTCAGAAAAGAGATGTAAAACGGGATGACTGCGAGCAAATCAAGTTTTTGTACACGAGCTCAAGTGTATCCAAACTAAGCTCTGGGCTTATATTTTCATGACAGTTTGGCATGCAGGCATATTGATACAATACCCAAAACACAGTGCGTGCATTTGGAGAGTGTCAATTCGCTCTAAATTCGCAATGGCTCCCAAGGCAGGGCGTGAATCCGTAAGCGTACATGTGCACATATCCGCGCTGCAAATTCTTTGCTCAGTGGCTCTTTTGTTTTCTCTATGGTTTCCTGTCATTTTCAAGGTGACTGTCATTTGACAACCCTTTGAAACCTAAACAAGAAACAAATGTTTGCATATGGGTTTGTTTGATTTTTAGCTTCTTTCGTTCTTTCTTCGTTTCATTTTCAAGACAGTGATATTAACGTGAATGAACGAGAGCAATCTTTTTCGTGCTCCAATGTCCGTATATTCGTCACATGGTCACTTTGACAAGACTGACATCGGGGGAAAACTAAATTTCTAACATAAACCGATGTTCAAAATGAAACTGAAAACCCATCTGTTCTTCGACTTCAAAGGTCACGCTTTTAGTAACTTACATTATTATTGTTTTGCACCGTTTTTCTTGGGTCTTAAAATCTTCACTGGACTATCTGAAAGGGTCAATTTTGTTGTTGTTGTTGTTTTTTTTTGTTTTTTTTTTTTAAGTTTGTCTCACACTCTTTATTTTTACATTTAGTCAAGTTATGACTAAATGTTTTAACATAGAGGGGGGAATCGAGACGAGGGTCGTGGTGTATGTGTGTGTGTGTGTGTATATGTGTGTGTGTGTGTGTGTGTGTGTGCGTGCGTGCGTGCAGAGCGATTCAGACCAAACTACTGGACCGATCTTTATGAAATTTGACATGAGAGTTCCTGGGTATGATATACCTAGACTTTTTTTTCATTTTTTTGATAAATGTCTTTGATGACGTCATATCCGGCTTTTCGTGAAAGTTGAGGCGGCACTGTCACGCTCTCATTTTTCAACCAAATTGGTTGAAATTTTGGTCAAGTAGTCTTCGACAAAGCCCGGACTTTGGTATTGCTTTTCAGCTTGGTGGCTTAAAAATAATTAATTACTTTGGTCATTAAAAATCTGAAAATTGTAAAAAATATTATTTTTTTCTAAAACGATCCAAATTTACGTTCATCTTATTTTCCATCATTTGCTGATTCCAAAAACATATAAATATGTTATATTTGGATTAAAAACAAGCTCTGAAAATTAAATATATAAACATTATTATCAAAATTAAATTTTTGAAATCAATTTAAAAACACTTTCATCTTATTCCTTGTCGGTTCCTGATTCCAAAAACATATAGATATGATATGTTTGGATTAAAAACACGCTCAGAAAGTTAAAACAAAGAGAGGTACAGAAAAGCGTGCTATCCTTCTCAGCGCAAGTACTACCCCGCTCTTCCTGTCAATTTCACTGCCTTTGCCATGAGCGGTGGACTGACGGTGCTACGAGTATACGGTCTTGCTGCGTTGCATTGCGTTCAGTTTCATTCTGTGAGTTCGACAGCTACTTGACTAAATGTTGTATTTTCGCCTTACGCGACTTGTTTCTGCTTCTTTCCGCTTATCCTTAATACCTAGCCTGGACATGTATTCATATGTATCATGTGCTTTTGCATTTTGGAAATAAATTCTATGGATTGATTGATTGATTGATGAGGGACAATTTTTTTTTTCTTCATTACAGTTACTCTATCGTTACAGCTATTTCATTCACCTTTGCTATGTCTAGTAGTTTGTGCGTTTGTTTGCGTGTATGTGCGTGTGTGTGTGTGTGTGTGTGTGTGTGTGTGTGTGTGTGTGTGTGTGTGTGTGTGTGTGTGTGTGTGTGTTGTTGTTCCCATAATTCTGTTAAATAATACCATTTTCAGCGGGTCAATACATAACAAGTTAATTAATCCAACGCTCGATGGACAAAAGGCGAGAATTTACAAATGACCAATTACAGTACTAGTTTTCAGCGCATATATAAATAACTTTACATTAACAGCACTATACTACTATTTATCTATATTCTTATACACAGTTCAATTTTACTAGAAATTTCGAAGTCGAGCTTGGTTCTGAAATAAGACCTTCATGTTAGTTTTTGGATTTCCGTACTTAAACTGGCTTATGCACATTTTCGATATCAATATAAGGTGATTAATTATGAAGGTTTTCTCTCTGGGGATATCACGTGTGAAATACCCAGAAAGAGCCTCTTCGCAGCTTAACTTTATATTTTTGCCTGTACATTTAAATATGTACGCTTGACATTCCTGCCATATGGGTTGCACTGCTCTACACTGCAAAAAAAAGTGCTCGATGAAGTCGGTTTCGTTACAATACTGACAAAGATTTGTTTGACGAATTCCCATCTTATGTAGCAAAATATTGGTGGGATATATATTGTGTAAAATTTTCCAATGCAATAGACGAAGACGGGTTTCTGTCGAGCATTCGTTAGCTAATTTCCAGTGTTTATCTTCTAATGTAATATTTAATTTGTTCGACCAAAATCCAGTTGAGCTTGGCTCCTTTATTTCATAATTTAACATCTTTAGGCGAATTTGGCGTGGAGATAATTGTATAAATGGCATATGATCATAACGGGCCTGACCCGTATCACGCAATAATAGGGCTTTAATGGCAGTCTGTATTGCATTATATTCAAATAGGCGAGACTGTTTATATCCAGTTCGTTCACATATTTCCTCAAAAGAGCACATGTCGTTATCGTTAAAAACATCTTTAACAACGCATATTTTAGCCTTTATCCAGTCATTCATGTATAGCGTTTGCTTCCTGTGACAGACAGACACACACACACACACACACACACAATTAAAGTCTGCTGGACCCTCCTACTGCGTACTCGGGGACGAGCACTTAAAACGCACCTCTTCAAGAAATACAACCCCTGATTTTGTTTTCTCAGTCCATCAGTAGGCTACATGTAGTGTATTTGTTGTTTTAGTGATAATGTGATAATGTATATAAACATCTAGGGCTGTTTTCAGTATTGTTGATAACATGTTCTGTTTGATTAAGGGTATTCAGCTGGTATTTCCTTGTTTTCACTACCTATTTTATTCATGTTTTTATTACTTAGTTAGGGGAAGCGCTGACTATGAATGTAGATGTAAATGCTTGTATAACTGTGTTTTAATTTTAAATGTGTCAAGCGCAAAGAGCATAATTGTAAAGTTATGATGTTGCGCTATATAAATGCTCATTTATTATTTAAGTTATTGAGACATCCCAGTGCACTAAGGGATTTATAGAGCAAATCGAGAAAATTCATTATTGAACGAAGCGCATAGCGCTGAGTTCAATAATTATTTTCGAGATTTGCTCTATAAATCCCTTAGTGCACTGGGATTGTTTCAATAACGATATTGTCAGTACCGCCATAGAAAAAAGAAGATTCCAAACGCACATTTTGCAATGCGCATTTGAATAGGCATAACTGTGTGGTCAGGTCGTGCACAGTAAAGATCTACTTTTGTGTGGGGTGTCTCAAGTGTGTCGTGCTTTCGTCACACGCATTTTAATTTCTGTTGGTAAATTCCAGTGTAGCGTTAATCTGAACAGTGATGATCTTTCAGAGAGACCTCATTTGAACTCGGAGAAAGGCTCTTCATTATTTGCGATTCGAAACCTCCAGTCGAGCTTCGACGGATTGACTATGCGGAGTGACTCCCCTTGAATTGACTCAAAGCGGGACTCGACGGTTCGCACATTTTCAAAACAAATGTGGCATATTTCTCGTGTTCTATCTTCACTCATCGGGGAGTCTGATACTAAATATGAACGGTAAGAATGCTCTGAACCCTACACGTATTATATCCCCATCGTTTTTTCGTTCACATTTGCCCAACATGTTAATTTGCTGAGCGGGGTTAATGTCGTCTGCTAGGCTACCTGCCAACCTGGGCAATGGAACGACTGCAGTCTGCACTGAGTCTGTACGCATGAGGCAGGCTGCTAATAAATCTTATATATGGTAAGAACGTTCTGAACCTTACACGTTTTCGATTACGATTGTTCTTGCTTTGAAATAATAATTCTGAAACCATTCATTTACTGAACTGATGTAGTCGTATTTCTGTGTTGTCTGCTACAGAGTCGATCGAGTCAGTCTTCCAAACTGGTCTAGCTGGTACGTTATCGGAATAACACTTGTGTTTTCTGTTAGCCGCTGGGAATTGTATACTAACTCATCATTTGGTAATGTGGATGATAAGCTACATGCCACTAACACGGCATATGAGAAGAATCTATGCAAGTCGGCGAAAATTAGATGAAACACAGCGGCTTCTATTTTTTTAGATCACTGGCACTGGCACAGGCACATGCAATCTGTCAGAAAAAAACCCACTTCTGCTTTAATTGAGAAGCAGGGAATTTATGGTCATTTGGTATTGTGGAGAATATAAGCTACATGTCATTAATTAATTCTGAGGATGAGAGCACAGTCTTGCTTAGGCAAAGGGCGCAAGAATACGCTCTGTGGAAAAGTTAGCGCACTCCAAGAGTGCGCTAACAGTTTTAGCGCATCGCCATTAGCCAATCAACTGGTTCACATCAGTCATGTGACACCAGTACTTACTGACAATTATTATTATTATTATTATTATTATTATTATTATTATTATTATTATTATTATTATTATTATTATTATTATTACTATGAGTAAGTCCGGGCAAGCGCACTGCACACACGTTCAGTTGCTGTCACGGTCGTTACTTTAATTCATGAATGATCGTGACATAAAATGACGCATGATTCATAACCAAAATAGGACGGGCTTGCCAGCAGGTCTATTTTCGTGCGGAGATATCCCGATGAAGGTCTGAAAATATCCACATTCTTAAAACGCCTTGAAGAAAAGTTCCCTTTTATGTTTTGTCCCCCACAGAATCGTGCTTTAGTCACACCCACTTAGAGATAAGGGTAACAGACAACGATGAGACAAAAAGAGAGAGAGCAGGTACTCGCACTCACGCATATGGCCGGAAATAGTATTATTTGATTCGTTTTCGTAAGCTAAAATTACATCAGTTTCTCGATTAGCATGAACATATTTCCTGGAGCATCTGAGCGATTTTAACCCAAAAATGACACAATGCTGAGCAGAGTCCACACAATCACATGTAAAGAAAAATTAAATCAATTGACTTTGTCATTTTTGCACCGATCTGCAAAACGTACCATTACCCCCATTCTGAAAAGTCGCATCAGAAGAGGTAACAGTGATCGTACGTTGAAAAATATGTAAGTGCTGTTTTAAAGTGTTCACAATCTCTCATGTCCAAAAATAGATATAAGTGTACCTAAAAGTTTAAAATTATGATATTCTAGTGATATCATTTGCATGATGACGTAAACGTGCGTGCGCGCATACTTTTAACATTTCTGAAGGTATACTTATATCTTTTTTCGGACACAGCAGATTGTGGACACTTTGAAACAGCGTTATATATCGCTCAACATGCATACTTTTCAGACACAGCAGATTGTGGACACTTTGAAACAGCGTTATATATCGCTCAACATGCATACTTTTCAGACACAGCAGATTGTGGACACTTTGAAACAGCGTTATATATCGCTCAACATGCACACTTTTCAGACACAGCAGATTGTGGACACTTTGAAACAGCGTTATATATCGCTCAACATGCATACTTTTCAGACACAGCAGATTGTGGACACTTTGAAACAGCGCTTTTATATCGCTCAACATGCATACTTTTCAGACACAGCAGATTGTGGACACTTTGAAACAGCGTTATATATCGCTCAACATGCACACTTTTCAGACACAGCAGATTGTGGACACTTTGAAACAGCGCTTTTATATCGCTCAACATGCATACTTTTCAGACACAGCAGATTGTGGACACTTTGAAACAGCGTTATATATCGCTCAACATGCATACTTTTCAGACACAGCAGATTGTGGACACTTTGAAACAGCGTTATATATCGCTCAACATGCATACTTTTCAGACACAGCAGATTGTGGACACTTTGAAACAGCGTTATATATCGCTCAACATGCATACTTTTCAGACACAGCAGATTGTGGACACTTTGAAACAGCGTTATATATCGCTCAACATGCATACTTTTCCGATACAGCAGATTGTGGACACTTTGAAACAGCGTTATATATCGCTCAACATGCACACTTTTCAGACACAGCAGATTGTGGACACTTTGAAACAGCGCTTATATATCGCTCAACATGCATACTTTTCAGACACAGCAGATTGTGGACACTTTGAAACAGCGCTTTTATATCGCTCAACATGCATACTTTTCAGACACAGCAGATTGTGGACACTTTGAAACAGCGTTATATATCGCTCAACATGCACACTTTTCAGACACAGCAGATTGTGGACACTTTGAAACAGCGCTTTTATATCGCTCAACATGCATACTTTTCAGACACAGCAGATTGTGGACACTTTGAAACAGCGTTATATATCGCTCAACATGCATACTTTTCAGACACAGCAGATTGTGGACACTTTGAAACAGCGTTATATATCGCTCAACATGCATACTTTTCAGACACAGCAGATTGTGGACACTTTGAAACAGCGTTATATATCGCTCAACATGCACACTTTTCAGACACAGCAGATTGTGGACACTTTGAAACAGCGCTTATATATCGCTCAACATGCATACTTTTCAGACACAGCAGATTGTGGACACTTTGAAACAGCGCTTTTATATCGCACAACATGCATACTTTTCAGACACAGCAGATTGTGGACACTTTGAAACAGCGTTATATATCGCTCAACATGCATACTTTTCAGACACAGCAGATTGTGGACACTTTGAAACAGCGCTTATATATCGCTCAACATGCATACTTTTCAGACACAGCAGATTGTGGACACTTTGAAACAGCGCTTTTATATCGCTCAACATGCATACTTTTCAGACACAGCAGATTGTGGACACTTCGAAACAGCGTTATATATCGCTCAACATGCATACTTTTCAGACACAGCAGATTGTGGACACTTTGAAACAGCGCTATATATCGCTCAACATGCATACCTTTCAGACACAGCAGATTGTGGACACTTTGAAACAGCGTTATATATCGCTCACCATGCATACTGTTCAGACACAGCAGATTGTGGACACTTTGAAACAGCGTTATATATCGCTCAACATGCATACTTTTCAGACACAGCAGATTGTGGACACTTTGAAACAGCGTTATATATCGCTCAACATGCATACTGTTCAGACACAGCAGATTGTGGACACTTTGAAACAGCGCTTATATATCGCTCAACATGCATACTTTTCAGACACAGCAGATTGTGGACACTTTGAAACAGCGTTATATATCGCTCAACATGCATACTTTTCAGACACAGCAGATTGTGGACACTTTGAAACAGCGCTTATATATCGCTCAACATGCATACTTTTCAGACACAGCAGATTGTGGACACTTTGAAACAGCGCTTATATATCGCTCAACATGCATACTTTTCAGACACAGCAGATTGTGGACACTTTGAAACAGCGTTATATATCGCTCAACATGCACACTTTTCAGACACAGCAGATTGTGGACACTTTGAAACAGCGTTATATATCGCTCAACATGCATACTTTTCAGACACAGCAGATTGTGGACACTTTGAAACAGCGTTATATATCGCTCAACATGCATACTTTTCAGACACAGCAGATTGTGGACACTTTGAAACAGCGTTATATATCGCTCAACATGCATACTTTTCAGACACAGCAGATTGTGGACACTTTGAAACAGCGTTATATATCGCTCAACATGCATACTTTTCAGACACAGCAGATTGTGGACACTTTGAAACAGCGTTATATATCGCTCAACATGCATACTGTTCACAGTACGATCACCTTTACCTCTTCTGATGCCATTTTTTTAAAAAATAGGGTAATTCTACGTTTTTCAGGTCCGTGCAAAAGTGACACGGCCCAATGTTTTCATTTGTTTACATGTGATTGCGTGAACACTGCTCGGCATTGTGTCATGTTTTGGTTAAAACCGCTCGGATGCATATGTACCTTGCGAATATATGAGTTCTCTTGACACGTGACGTTCACTCGTTAAAGATGATGGACGTCGGCCTCCTAATCAGAAGGTCGTGAGTTCGAATCCCGGCCGTGTTATTTTGAAGTATATTTGGCTTCTTTTTTTTTTAACAATAATTGGTGTTGGCCTCTTTACTGGTCCATACAGGCGCCCAGCGGCTCCTATTATGTACCAGTTGTCAAGTTTTCTGTATTCAGTTTTTGCTGAATGTCTATCAAAGCTAGTTTGCTCTAGTTAGGCCTAACGGTTAACTTAAAGAGAGAACTAATGCCAAGCACAAGTTGAAACATCTTCGCAAGAAAACACGCTTGTTATGAGCATGAAACAAAAAGTGGTTCACATCCCCTAATGATAATGATAATAATAATGATAATAATAATGAGAGAGAGAGAGAGAGACAGGGAGAGAGGGAGGGAGAGAGAGGGAGGGAGAGAGAGAGAGACAGAGACAGAGAGACAGACAGACAGACAGACAGACAGACAGACAGTCAGACAGAGAGACTGAGACGAAGAAAAAGGGACTGTGCAAAATTGAAAACAAAAAGTGACAAATAGAAAAAAACAAAAAGACGTAAGAAGGAAAGAATGCGATAGAAAGAAGGAGAAAAAAGAAAGCAAGCCTAACTCATTTGGTAATAGGGAGAGTCGACGCGTCGTTGTCGCTTCCCTGTCCTCTGTCTCCCCCCGGGGTCTTAATTAACGCGTGCACAGGCGGGGTTTCTTATTTCCCCGGCGACTGCGCGACACTGCAAATCTAGGTCAGTAGCCACTCTACCCAGACATCGCGCACGTGTCGACCGCAGTGCAAGACAGCCCGGCACTTTTAAAGCGATGTTTTCTGCGATATTTTGGCTTTCGAAGACAGAGTCAGCCCGGCACTTTTAAAGCGATGTTTCCGCGGTGTTCGGCATTCACCAAGTCAGCCCGGCTCTTTAAAGCGATGTTTTCCGCGGTGTTCGGCATTCACCAAGTCAGCCCGGCTCTTTAAAGCGATGTTTCCGCGGTGTTCGGCATTCACCAAGTCAGCCCGGCTCTTTAAAGCGATGTTTTCCGCGGTGTTCGTCATTCAACAAGTCAGCCCGGCTCTTTAAAGCGATGTTTTCCGCAGTGTTCGGCATTCAACAAGTCAGCCCGGCTCTTTAAAGCGATGTTTTCCGTGGTGTTCGGCATTCACCAAGTCAGCCCGGCTCTTTAAAGCGGTGTTTTCCGCGGTGTTCGGCATGCAACAAGTCAGCCCGGCTCTTTAAAGCGATGTTTTCCGTGGTGTTCGGCATTCACCAAGTCAGCCCGGCTCTTTAAAGCGATGTTTTCCGTGGTGTTCTGCATTCACCAAGTCAGCCCGGCTCTTTAAAGCGATGTTTTCCGTGGTGTTCGGCATTCAACGAGTCAGCCCGGCTCTTTAAAGCGATGTTTTCCGTGGTGTTCGGCATTCACCAAGTCAGCCCGGCTCTTTAAAGCGATGTTTTCCGTGGTGTTCTGCATTCACCAAGTCAGCCCGGCTCTTTAAAGCGATGTTTTCCGTGGTGTTCGGCATTCACCAAGTCAGCCCGGCTCTTTAAAGCGATGTTTTCCGCGGTGTTCGGCATTCAACGAGTCAGCCCGGCTCTTTAAAGCGATGTTTTCCGTGGTGTTCTGCATTCACCAAGTCAGCCCGGCTCTTTAAAGCGATGTTTTCCGTGGTGTTCGGCATTCAACAAGTCAGCCCGGCTCTTTAAAGCGATGTTTTCCGTGGTGTTCGGCATTCACCAAGTCAGCCCGGCTCTTTAAAGCGGTGTTTTCCGCGGTGTTCGGCATTCAACAAGTCAGCCCGGCTCTTTAAAGCGATGTTTTCCGTGGTGTTCGGCATTCACCAAGTCAGCCCGGCTCTTTAAAGCGATGTTTTCCGTGGTGTTCTGCATTCACCAAGTCAGCCCGGCTCTTTAAAGCGATGTTTTCCGTGGTGTTCGGCATTCACCAAGTCAGCCCGGCTCTTTAAAGCGATGTTTTCCGCGGTGTTCGGCATTCAACGAGTCAGCCCGGCTCTTTAAAGCGATGTTTTCCGTGGTGTTCTGCATTCACCAAGTCAGCCCGGCTCTTTAAAGCGATGTTTTCCGTGGTGTTCGGCATTCACCAAGTCAGCCCGGCTCTTTAAAGCGATGTTTTCCGTGGTGTTCGGCATTCACCAAGTCAGCCCGGCTTTTTAAAGCGATGTTTTCCGCGGTGTTCGGCATTCACCAAGTCAGCCCGGCTCTTTAAAGCGATGTTTTCCGTGGTGTTCTGCATTCACCAAGTCAGCCCGGCTCTTTAAAGCGATGTTTTCCGTGGTGTTCGGCATTCACCAAGTCAGCCCGGCTCTTTAAAGCGATGTTTTCCGCGGTGTTCGGCATTCACCAAGTCAGCCCGGCTCTTTAAAGCGATGTTTTCCGTGGTGTTCTGCATTCACCAAGTCAGCCCGGCTCTTTAAAGCGATGTTTTCCGTGGTGTTCTGCATTCACCAAGTCAGCCCGGCTCTTTAAAGCGATGTTTTCCGTGGTGTTCGGCATTCACCAAGTCAGCCCGGCTCTTTAAAGCGATGTTTTCCGCGGTGTTCGGCATTCAACGAGTCAGCCCGGCTCTTTAAAGCGATGTTTTCCGCGGTGTTCGGCATTCACCAAGTCAGCCCGGCTCTTTAAAACGATGTTTTCCGTGGTGTTCTGCATTCACCAAGTCAGCCCGGCTCTTTAAAGCGATGTTTTCCGTGGTGTTCGGCATTCACCAAGTCAGCCCGGCTCTTTAAAGCGATGTTTTCCGCGGTGTTCGGCATTCACCAAGTCAGCCCGGCTCTTTAAAGCGATGTTTTCCGTGGTGTTCTGCATTCACCAAGTCAGCCCGGCTCTTTAAAGCGATGTTTTCCGTGGTGTTCGGCATTCACCAAGTCAGCCCGGCTCTTTAAAGCGATGTTTTCCGTGGTGTTCTGCATTCACCAAGTCAGCCCGGCTCTTTAAAGCGATGTTTTCCGTGGTGTTCGGCATTCACCAAGTCAGCCCGGCTCTTTAAAGCGATGTTTTCCGTGGTGTTCGGCATTCAACAAGTCAGCCCGGCTCTTTAAAGCGATGTTTTCCGTGGTGTTCGGCATTCAACAAGTCAGCCCGGCTCTTTAAAGCGATGTTTTCTGCGATATTTTGGCTTTCGAAGACAGAGTCAGCCCGGCACTTTTAAAGCGATGTTTTCCGCAGTGTTCGGCATTCAACGAGTCAGCCCGGCTCTTTAAAGCGATGTTTTCCGCAGTGTTCGGCATTCACCAAGTCAGCCCGGCTCTTTAAAGCGATGTTTTCCGCGATATTTTGGCTTTCGAAGACAGAGTCAGCCCAACACGCTTAAAGCGATGTTTTCCGCGGTGTTCTGCATTCAACACATTTTATTTATTTATTTATTAAGGAGATTTCTATAGCGCATAACTAAAAGCACTATGCGCTTGTACAAATCAGCCCGGCTCTTTAAAGCGATGATTTCCGCGATATTCGGCATTCAGAAAAACCAACCCGGCACTTTGAACGGATGCTTTCCACAGTATTCGGCATACAGACAGATAGACCTGGAGGTTTAAAACGATGGTCTCTCCTATGTAGTGTCAGAGATAGTCTGGAACTAACGATTTTAGTGGTATTTTTAAAGCGGCAGTATTCGTGGAATGTTCATGTTAGACTGGAACTAACAACTTTATTGGTACCTGCAGTTATAAAATGGTAATGCCCCTGGACGGCACACAGACAGACAACACGATGATTTCCGCTGAACATTGTGCCACATGAGAGTGGAAATAACAATGTCACCGGTACGATTTAAAGCGGGACTCCCTGTACTGTGGTGAGTTAGATATTTTTTTTAACATAGAGGGGGGAATCAAGACGAGGGTCGTGGTGTATGTGTGTCTGTCTGTCTGTCTGTCTGTCTGTCTGTCTGTCTGTCTGTCTGTCTGTCTGTCTGTCTGTCTGTCTGTGTAGAGCGATTCAGACTAAACTACTGGACCGATCTTTATGAAATTTGACATGAGAGTTCCTGGGTATGATATCCTCAGACGTTTTTTTCATTTTTTTGATAAATGTCTTTGATGACGTCATATCCGGCTTTTCGTGAAAGTTGAGGCGGCACTGTCACGCTCTCATTTTTCAACCAAATTGGTTGAAATTTTGGTCAAGTAATCTCCGACGAAGCCCGGACTTCGGTATTGCATTTCAGCTTGGTGGCTTAAAAATTAATTAATGACTTTGGTCATTAATAATCTGAAAATTGTAAAAAAATTATTTTTTTATATAACGATCCAAATTTACGTTCATCTTATTCTCCATCATTTTCTGATTCTAAAAACATATGAATATGTTATATTTGGATTAAAAACAAGCTCTGAAAATTAAAAATATAAAAATTATGATCAAAATTAAATTTTTGAAATCAATTTAAAAACACTTTCATCTTATTCCTTGTCGGTTCCTGATTCCAAAAACATATAGATATGATATGTTTGGATTGAAAACACGCTCAGAAAGTTAAAACGAAGAGAGGTACAGAAAAGCGTGCTATCCTTCTCAGCGCAACTACTACCCCGCTCTTCTTGTCAATTTCACTGCCTTTGCCGTGCGCGGTGGACTGACGATGCTACGAGTATACGGTCTTGCTGCGTTGCATTGCGTTCAGTTTCATTCTGTGAGTTCGACAGCTACTTGACTAAATGTTGTATTTTCGCCTTACGCGACTTGTTTTTTAATGAATTAAGTTAATAAAAAACAAGTCGCGTAAGGCGAAAATACAATATTTAGTCAAGTAGCTGTCGAACTCACAGAATGAAACTGAACGCAATGCCATTTTTCAGCAAGACCGTATACTCTGTTAATCGAACCGTCCGCGGTTCAGGGGCGAACGACACTCCTACTTAAAGAGTAAACAGAACTCCGTGTAGAGGTTCCTTGTTCTTTTACTTAGAGTGGAGGGAGGGATGGGGGAGAGTGAGTGAGCGTGTGTGTGTGCGTGTGTGTGTGTGTGTGTGTGTGTGTGTGTGTGTGTGTGTATGAGTGTGTGTGTGCGTGTATGAGTGTGTGTGTGTGTGTGTATGTGTGTGTGTGTGTGTGTATGTGTGTGTGTGTGTATGTGTGTGTGTGTGTGTGTGTGTGTGTGTATGTGTGTGTGTGTGTGTGTGTGGGTATGGGCACATAGATTCCATAATAAAATATGATTTCAATCTCATTTACTGTGAAGGTGGCATGAATTCCAATGTTCTTAGAGTGATTCATTCTTCTGCTATGATATCCCCAATCAGAGGATGGGGCTTCTTCTTCTTCTGTTTCTTTTTTTTTCCTACACCGTCAGTGCATTTAGCAGAACGAAGGCGAAACCGAAGAGGCAGGTTACTGATCAGTGAAAGAGCACTGTCAGCATTTCTGTTAAAGACCCTTTCTCGCCAGAAACAGTACACCTCCGGGACAACCTGTGTCTGGCCTGTCTGAAAACACCTTCGCGTGAGGGGTTTTGCCGCCAGCGCGGTGAAGATAAAGAGGGAACATTTTCTTTGCCCGCGCGGCAGCAACCAGGATGTCTCTGAACTGAGTAGTTCTTATAGCGTGCGAGCAGCATGTGCAGTTATTGATCAAGTCAAACTGTGATGTGGCACCAAACAAGAGCCAGAGGGAAAAGCGCCAGTCAACTGCTCGGGTCATCATCTTTAACCTACTGCAAGGCATGTGTCCCCCATTGGCATGTGTCCCCCATTGGCATGCATTCGTCTTGAATAGCCCAGCCATATCTGTCTGCAGATGGGTGCGAACTGAGCGGAGTTTTTCTTAAAGGTCACTGGCATGCCGCTAGAACTGAGCGTGAAAGACACAGTGTCTCCCGGGCAGACTTGCTGACGTATTGTCTTCAGAGGCCGGGCGTGTTCACTTTGGGAGATAATCGCCACGGGGTCTGATGGGCCGCACCATGACGCCGATTTGTACCTTTTAGTCATTTCGTAATGCGCATGGTTGTCCATCTCGTTAATAAGGTCAGTCAAATATGACGCGGTTGTCCATCTCGTTAATAAGGTCAGTCAAACATGACGCGGTTGTCCATCTCGTTAACAAGGTCAGTCAAACATGACGCGGTTGTCCATCTCGTTAACAAGGTCAGTCAAACATGACGCGGTTGTCCATCTCGTTAATAAGGTCAGTCAAACATGACGCGGTTGTCCATCTCGTTAATAAGGTCAGTCAAACATGACGCGGTTGTCCATCTCGTTAACAAGGTCAGTCAAACATGACGCGGTTGTCCATCTCGTTAATAAGGTCAGTCAAACATGACGCGGTTGTCCATCTCGTTAATAAGGTCAGTCAAACATGACGCGGTTGTCCATCTCGTTAATAAGGTCAGTCAAACATGACGCGGTTGTCCATCTCGTTAATAAGGTCAGTCAAACATGACGCGGTTGTCCATCTCGTTAACAAGGTCAGTCAAACATGACGCGGTTGTCCATCTCGTTAACAAGGTCAGTCAAACATGACGCGGTTGTCCATCTCGTTAATAAGGTCAGTCAAACATGACGCGGTTGTCCATCTCGTTAACAAGGTCAGTCAAACATGACGCGGTTGTCCATCTCGTTAACAAGGTCAGTCAAACATGACGCGGTTGTCCATCTCGTTAATAAGGTCAGTCAAATATGACGCGGAGAACGAGGAGGAGTTTAGGATTGGAGTCGTTGTTTCATTCGTGGTGTTGGTGGCAGTTGTCGTGGTGTTGGTGGCAGTTGTCGTGGTGTTGGTGGCAGTTGTCGTGGTGTTGGTGGCAGTTGTCGTGGTGTTGGTGGCAGTTGTCGTGGTGTTGGTGGCGGTTGTCGTGGTGTTGGTGGCAGTTGTCGTGGTGTTGGTGGCAGTTGTCGTGGTGTTGGTGGCAGTTGTCGTGGTGTTGGTGGCAGTTGTCGTGGTGTTGGTGGCGGTTGTCGTGGTGTTGGTGGCAGTTGTCGTGGTGTTGGTGGCAGTTGTCGTGGTGTTGGTGGCAGTTGTCGTGGTGTTGGTGGCAGTTGTCGTGGTGTTGGTGGCAGTTGTCGTGGTGTTGGTGGCAGTTGTCGTGGTGTTGGTGGCAGTTGTCGTGGTGTTGGTGGCAGTTGTCGTGGTGTTGGTGGCAGTTGTCGTGGTGTTGGTGGCGGTTGTCGTGGTGTTGGTGGCAGTTGTCGTGGTGTTGGTGGCAGTTGTCGTGGTGTTGGTGGCAGTTGTCGTGGTGTTGGTGGCAGTTGTCGTGGTGTTGGTGGCAGTTGTCGTGGTGTTGGTGGCAGTTGTCGTGGTGTTGGTGGCAGTTGTCGTGGTGTTGGTGGCGGTTGTCGTGGTGTTGGTGGCAGTTGTCGTGGTGTTGGTGGCAGTTGTCGTGGTGTTGGTGGCAGTTGTCGTGGTGTTGGTGGCAGTTGTCGTGGTGTTGGTGGCAGTTGTCGTGGTGTTGGTGGCAGTTGTCGTGGTGTTGGTGGCAGTTGTCGTGGTGTTGGTGGCAGTTGTCGTGGTGTTGGTGGCAGTTGTCGTGGTGTTGGTGGCGGTTGTCGTGGTGTTGGTGGCAGTTGTCGTGGTGTTGGTGGCAGTTGTCGTGGTGTTGGTGGCAGTTGTCGTGGTGTTGGTGGCAGTTGTCGTGGTGTTGGTGGCAGTTGTCGTGGTGTTGGTGGCAGTTGTCGTGGTGTTGGTGGCAGTTGTCGTGGTGTTGGTGGCAGTTGTCGTGGTGTTGGTGGCAGTTGTCGTGGTGTTGGTGGCGGTTGTCGTGGTGTTGGTGGCAGTTGTCGTGGTGTTGGTGGCAGTTGTCGTGGTGTTGGTGGCAGTTGTCGTGGTGTTGGTGGCGGTTGTCGTGGTGTTGGTGGCAGTTGTCGTGGTGTTGGTGGCAGTTGTCGTGGTGTTGGTGGCAGTTGTCGTGGTGTTGGTGGCAGTTGTCGTGGTGTTGGTGGCAGTTGTCGAGCAGTCGAACTGAGCAGTGCTCGTAGTATTTGTACATGTATTACATATAGTCACTGAGCAGTGCTCGTAGTATTTGTACATGTATTACATATAGTCACTGAGCAGTGCTCGTAGTATTTGTACTTGTATTACATAATTATAGTCACTGAGCAGTGCTCGTAGTATTTGTACATGTATT
>NC_090246.1:102232552-102242552 GCF_037325665.1 Littorina saxatilis | reverse complement strand
CCTGTACTGCTCTTAGAGTATATATGAAGGAACCA
This sequence comes from Littorina saxatilis, assembly GCF_037325665.1. NCBI lineage: Eukaryota > Metazoa > Mollusca > Gastropoda > Littorinimorpha > Littorinidae > Littorina > Littorina saxatilis. Next base: position 102,242,517 of record NC_090246.1, on the reverse strand, counting down.
CCAAAATAAATCAATGCATTATTTACGATCAAGGTCTCTGTTAAATACGTGTCTACAGTACAGCTAAAAGTAAAGCAAAAGTGTGTTATTATTATTTGGTTTAAACAGAACGTTATTCAATTTTAATCATGACAAGAACAATGCATGGATGATTACATACTCAAGCATATAATGCTTATTTTAAGCAATCATAGTAATTACAAAACACGGGTTAGCATGATGGCGGAATAAATACATTAACTCATTTAATTATTATTTTGTTCCTTCTGAATCACGGTCTCTATTTAAGTAAAGTCGTTAGGAATGAAATTGTCTCTGTCACATCGTTGCTCCAGCTTTTAGTTCCATGCATCTTCAATAATATCTTCATTTGTCTCTGTCTGTGCTTAGTGTGTAGCTTTGTCTGTCTGTCTGTCTGTCTGTCTGTCTGTCTGTCTGTCTGTCTGTCTGTCTGTCTGTCTGTCTGTCTGTCTTTCTGTCTATCTGTCTGTCTGTCTATCTATCTGTCTTTCTGTCTGTCTGTCTTTCTGTCTGTCTGACGGTCTGTCTATCTGTCGCCATACTGCCAGTACAATATCCAAGCGCGATTGCATGGAGTATGGGTATAATAAAAGCCAACAGCGAAATACACTCCACAGACCCGTACAGAATTCAACCTCAGACAGCTCGCTTGCGTGCGGAGAACTAATTTATAGAGAAATCGGACCCGCCACGTGACCTTGAAAGCAAGGCGCAATTGGGTTAATGTTGCATAAAATGAGAAAAAAATCACCTTGCCGAAGGATATACGATGCTTCCCTGGTGATTTTAAATCGGCTCAAGTTACTACGACATTGTCTGCTGACTGCTGTTATGACGTAGATACTATACAGTGCGTTCCTGGCCCAGAGTATACGAGTACGCGGCGGCAACTGTCATTTCCTAGACTGGCTTCCAATACCCGAGGCAAACTTGCTTATCATTTGCTCTTGTTTTTTGCCCCGAGTCGTTTTTTTCTTCCTCGTTCTGGTGGATCTCATTAGCGGAGATCCTTACCGCTAGTATCGAATGACGCATGTCACTTTTTACATTTAGTCAAGTTTTGACTAAATGTTTTAACATAGATGGGGAATCGAAACGAGGGTCGTGGTGTGTGTGTGTGTGTGTGTGTGTGTGTGTGTGTGTGTGTCTGTCTGTCTGTTTGTATGTGTAGAGCGATTCAGAGTAAACTATTGGACCGATCTTCATGAAACTTTACATGAGAGTTTCTGATTATGATATCCCCGGACTTTTTTCCTTTTTTGGGATAAATGTCTTTTATGACGTCATATCCGGCTTTTTGTGAAAGTTGAAGCCGAACTGTCACGACCTCATTTTTACAATTAGTCAAGTTTTGACTAAATGTTTTAACATAGAGGGAGAATCGAGACGAGGGTCGTGGTATAGATTAGAGAAGTTCATTAAGAAAGCAGGTGGGGTAGTTGGGAGGAAGCAGGACACTTTTGCATCAACGCAGGAACGACGACTGACTGACAGGCTACAGAAGATTTTGACCGATGACACGCACCCACTCAGACCTGAACTTGATAGCAGACGGATAGACAGAAGCTTAAGATTTAGACAGCCATACACAAGAACCACACGCTACAGAAACTCATTCATTCCATCTGCAATTCACATCTTCAACTCTCAGGTGGGGCGCTAGGTGCTGGTGCTGTCGCTCTGACATCGGCATAATCTTTACATCCTTTTATCAGTTGTTTTTCTTTGTTGTTAGTTATATTGACTTATAGGATACAAATGTGAGAAGATAATGTGGTTAAAGTGTGATAAGGTGATAATGTGATATAATTTTTAAACAGGCAATGCATTGCTTCTATTTGTAGGCTTATTTTAGTAAGTGTGTGGGTACAATGTTTGCGTGTAACGATATGATGTGAATATGCGATGTGAATGTTACTACATGCATGGTTGATTGATTGATTAATTGATTGATCAAGCTTGTAATTTCTCTTTTAGAGATGAATAAAGATTATTGTATTGTATTATTGTATATTGTTTGCGGCCCTATGCTCCACAGGGAGTCTACAGGAATAAGTCAATTATTGTATTGTATTGTATTGTATGTGTGTGTGTGTGTGTGTGTGTGTGTGTGTGTGTGTGTGTGTGTGTGTGTGTGTGTGTGTGTGTGTAGAGCAATTCAGACTAAACTACTGGACCGATCTTTATGAAATTTGACATGAAAGTTCCTGGGAATGATATCCCCGGACGTTTGTTTCATTTTTTCGATAAATACCTTTGATGACGTCATATCCGGCTTTTTGTAAAAGTTGCGGCGGCACTGTCACACCCTCAATTTTCCATCAAATTGATTGAAATGTTGGCAAAGCAATCTTCGACGAAAGCCGGACTTTGGTATTGCATTTCAGCTTGGTGTTTAAAAAAACTAATGAATGAGTTTGGTCCTTAAAAATCGGAAACTTGTAATTAAAATAATATTTTTATTAGACGATCCAAAACCAATTTCATCTTATTCTTCGTCATTTTCTGATTCCAAAAACATATACATATGTTATATTTGGATTACAAACAAGCTCTGAAAATTAAAAATATGAAAATTATGATTAAAATAAATTTTTCGAAATCGATTTAAAAATAATTTGATCTTATTTCTTGTCGGTCTCTGATTCCAAAAACATATAGATATGATATGTTTGGATTAAAAACAAACTCAGTAAGCTAAAAAGATCGTCGCGATATAACCTTCGTGGTTGAAAACGACGTTAAACACCAAATAAAGAAAGAAAGCTAAAAAGAATAGAGATACAGAAAAGCGTGTTATCTTGCTCAGCGCGACCACTACCGCACTATTCTGGCTTGTCGATTTCACTGCCTTAGCCACGAGCGGTGGACTGACGAAACTACGAGTATGCGGTCTTGGTGAAAAAAGCAGTGCGTTCAGTTTCATTCTGTGAGTTCGACAGCTTGACTAAATGTTGTTATTTCGCCTTACGCGACTTGTTTTTATCGTCTGCCGATGCGAGGTCGTCCGCTAGCGCCGCGTGACCCCAGCAATTGCATGCACTGCTCCGACACACACTACATCAGTCACAGGAGGTTGCGTCGATCGGTAGAAGTAACCTATTTCTTGGTGCATGTTTCCAGGTTTCACAATCTTCTGTTTCGCCTGAAGTCAGTGGTACTGGCAACAGTAGAAAGTGTAAACAACACAGCAAACGAAGACTTGCAACCCGGCATTAGTCGGGAACATTCTCACTTTTCTCTGCAGCCGATACGCAAAGTAAATCGAATCAAGTCGAAAGCAGCCAATCTCTTTCTTGAAATAGTGATATTCCAAATGAACCACGGCATAAAGCGCTTTGAACTTCGGATAAGGCGCTATATAAAAAAAGAGAATAATTAAAAAAATTTTTTTAATTTTTTATCTGGATCAAGTAGCAAATAGTTGTGAAGTTAAAACAAACGAAGAGGGCAGCTTCCTCACTTCCCCTCTGCATAACTATAAGTATAACTATGAAGTTGCTATCAGACAAAGGCCATCTTTCCATTGCCACTCCTGTCACAGAGTTTTGTTTGAAAAACAGTGTTACTCATGGAAAAGCAAATATAGCATGGATACATTCAGGCAAAGTTTGGGACTTGACAAAAATGCTGTCTCGTGCCTAACATGTCATTCACACCTGTCAACACGGGCAATGCATGCAAGTGTTCATAGAAATAACACTTGGTCCTGTTCCAGAGGTTCTCAAATGTCTCACACTGTCTTTCTGACAAGTTGCAAACTTCAGATTTTTCCTGACTGCCAGGTAGTCAGTTTTGTGAGCGTGGCAGTGTTTTGCATTTACCTGTGAATGTGTCGGATATTCTTAACCAACTTCCTCTGCATCAAACTCAAACCGAACACGTTTCTATCTGTTATGAAAATGGACACACTAGAGTTATATCCAAACATAAAGTTTCACCTGATAACATTTTATCGCTTTAAAGTGGTTAAAAGCCAATAATCCAATCTACGCAGACTTGGACTTGCACAACGCTGGATCAAAGCTAAGCAAGTCACATGGTGATAGTGTTTGTTGGGATTTTGAACAAAACTTTAAAGAAACACAACATGAAGTTATGGTTCCTGCTGATAACTCTGCATCTCAGTCAAGCCTTGAACGAGTTACACGCACTTCACGGCCTATGTTGTATGAGTCCAGAGTTCTAAACATAGCCCTGTGAATATAATTCTTTCGAGACTGAAAATGGGGAGGAAATGGCATTTTCATGGCTTTTTGCTGAGGGCAGACATGGATTCAGTGACATGCAATATGGCTTTCAATGTACGCGTACTTGCGAAACAGACTTTACAATGTGGACTCTCGGTTCAGAAAAGATATGATGTAGGCCCCTTTTTGCTTCAGTCAGCAGAAGCATATGACAAGTTACTTCTCAGACAAGATGCATCAATCTACATGAAAATCCGATCTCCATTTGCAACTGGAAGACAAAGTAGAATGTGGTGCAAAGGATACTGATAATATTAATACCACTTCATCTTTGCATGACAGCTCTTACATGTTCATGAAGAACATTCGAGGGACAACTGCTTACTTTCACTTATTCCCCCCTCTGCTTCTTTCTCTCTGTAAAGGTGTAGGGCTAGTTATTTTTCGGTAACTTACCCAACAACCAAAATCACTTACCCAACAACGGGCCTGAATCCTCGATAGCTCATGGGTAGAGACTGTACACATTGTGGATCTACCTTTTGCGACTCAAAAGTTCAGAACACTCTAATGTACAAAATATACCTTTCTGGAGCAAACAATACAACCATACCGCATTTAAACCAGCAACTACAGGCTCAGTTGAACACATGAATCTCAATATAAAATCCATGAGTTTGGTTGTTTTCTGAATTCAGATCTGCCGTGCACAATCGTTTATCGCTAGCAAGATTCCAAGGAAAAGTAACTCTCATATTTTGTCTAGCGACACGAGTAGTTCCCCTTCCAGATTTCGGCTGCATCGACAAGACTGCAACCCGACGGTCAGTTTTCAACAATATTTCATTTTATAAACAGATCACACGCAATCAATTGCAAATATTTAATCAACTTAAAGAATATGCAGCGGTTTCATACACTATTTTGCCCCAGAAAACTGACCTTCATACAGTTTTTAACGTTGGAACACGGGTGTAAAACTTCGTCTGCTGGTCACATTCGAGGAAAGAACATTTCCTGAGCGATACCAAAACATCAGTGAACAGAACACACACTATCTGCCTTTACCGCCACAGCAGAATGACAACATAACTGTGTACTTGATTTTAGTTCAAAACATGGAAACTGACAAAAAGTGTTAACGGAATTAAATGATTTGCACGGAACTATGCAACCGCGCATTAATCGATCGCCTGCGCAGGTAGACTGGTTGGGTGAATATGATTCGATCAAACTTTCGCACAAAAACTCCTCTTTTCTTTGAATAACTGAAGAAAGGAGGAATAAAGAGGTTACATACCTCGTCTCAGTGATTATCAAAAATGAGACTCGGCATGTAACCTCTACATGTATCCGTACATCACTGCTTCTCTTATTATTATTTATAAACACGGCTTCGACCCCTGTTGATTTTAATCAACCAAATTTCTTGTCCTTCTTTGCGCTGCGCTGCAAAACTGAGACCGGCCAGCCAACGCGCGGGAAAAGAGCCACTCCCTGCCGCACAAGGTAGCTCGCGTATAGCGGCTGCTGTCGGCTGTGTTTATATCACGTTTGTATCAACATAATGTCTGTTCTGTCCGGCTGACAGTGCTGCAAAAAGTAACTTGATAAAAAAAATATAGCTATTCTGATGAACACGTGGGGGAATTCGGGGGCTGTGATTGGATGGTCTCTTCCGATCATCAAAGCATAATGCGGCGGAAGTCGGCCATATTACTCAATATCCAAAAGCATATTGAGAAAAATGGCCGACGCATGATTCCGGTTTACCCATCTGTACCACGGCGATGTTTCTATCGACAACAGCATACACTGACACAAGGGCGGATCAATTCACTTTGGAGGGGGGGTTACAAAATGACTGCAAAGATACAAGTTGACGGCGCCGAAGGCGCCTAAGCCTCTAGGGGGGTCCGGGGGCATGCCCCCCCGGAATTTTTTTTATCCAAAGAAGCAAAATAGAGCTATCTGGTGCATCCTGAGCCAATAAATTACCTCTTTTTGGGGGGGGTGGGGGGGGGGTTACGTAACCCGTGTAACCCCCCTCAGATCCGCCCTTGCTGACAACTTAAAAAGCTGTTTCAACAACTGTGTTGTGAAGTCGAATGCACTTGGAGTCAGTTTTTCTTCCAAAGTCAGAAAGCGTGTAGCGGTGTGCAAGTCTGCGCGAACATGATGCGCGTAAGAAGTTTGTCTGCTATCAAAACCTGAGATCAACGCATCGACGCAAAAACTGTCATTTTGTAAGTTTGGAACAACAAATCAAGGTCATAACAGCTATATAATCGCTATTGTGTTTTCAGCGTAGCAATAGGGTCCGATATTTAGACTCGAACAAGTATAATGCGACTCGTCATCGACTCGTCGGCATTATACTTGTCTCGTCTAAATATCGGACCCTATTGCTACGCTGAAAACACAATAGCTGTTAATATGTTTGTTTGTGAACATCCTTTTTAAATGACCATAAAAACACCGCAGAAAATGGTGTATATTAAAATGAAATCAAATTTACTTAGGCAATATCCGCTGCATCGCTGTAGTTATGCAAACATAATTCAAGTCAGTGTCTTTTCACGAGGCTAACCGTTGTTATTTTTGTTTGTTTTAGTCAAATACAAATACATACTGAATACATGGTCGATCAGTTAAGCCTGAGAAAATATGTCAGGAATAAATCGTTTAACAAAGTAGTTCCAGGTTAAATCGGTAACTAAGGCATTTAGTCAATTTGGCGTCGTCCCAGCACCTCGAAACTGAAATGGGTAGTCAATTACACGGAGCTAAGAAGTTATCATGTAAGGAAACCTGTAAAATACAGCAACTTAAACAACATTCTTGTGACCAAGCTGACTTTAAAGAATCTTGATCGATCGATAATTTTCTTATTTTTTATCAGTTGCTTCTTTCTTGTTCAGAAAGCTCTCTCACTCTCTCTCTCTCTTTTTTCTCTCTCTCTCTCTGAGTCAGTCACACACACACACACACACACACACACACACACACACACACACACACACACACACACACACACACACACACACACACACAGATAACAAGGTACAGGGCCGGACTAGGCGAAGAGGAGGGGGGGGGTTGCGAGTGGTGGCCCAGGGGGACATCCCCCCTGGCGGCCGGGGCGGATCAGTTCATTTTATGACTGTTTTTTTTCAAAAGTATATTGTGAAGATATGGGTGTGAAGGCGCGAAGCGCCGAGCCGACGGCGCGAAGCGCCTAGCTTGCTAGGGGGGTCCGGGGGCATGCCCCCCCGGAAAATTTTGAAAAAAGGATGCAAAATGGTGCAATCTGGTGCATTCTGAGGATGATCATTACCAGTTTCAGGCGGCAGATTTTGTCACTGATTAATACCCAAAAAATTGAAACTCAATGTAAAATAAAGAAATGCATACCTCATTCAATATTTTTATTTTTTGGCTGGGGGGGGGGGGTCCGGAAACCCTAGAACCCCCCCTCTCGTTGTGGGGGTCAGGGGGCGAAGCCCCCTGAAGCTGACGGGTAGGTCATATTCTGAGATAGGAAAATGGTCGCTCCTTGCATGAAACGGCATAAAATAAGCAATAATAAAAAAAATTTAAATAAGTAAGGTACATGTTTAGGCTAGGGGGGGGGTTGCGCAACCCCCATAACCCCCCCGGTAGTCCGGCCCTGCACACACACACACACACACACACACCAATGACACGGCAGGTAAGATAGACGTATTTACCATAAGAACGGTTTGTGTAAAATGCTGTAGTCTTTTATACCGGGGCGAGATGGAGATACATTGACACAACATATATATGAGAAGGGCCCCAATTATGGACCAGTTTTTGTTTCATGCTTGTTTCCTCGTGAAGAAGTTTCATTTTGTGCTTGGTGGTTGTTATCTGTTCAGTTAACTGTTCGGCTTCGCTGCAGCGAGTTAGCTTTTAAAGGCATTAAATAGAAACAAAGACAAAATCACAACTTGTCCATATTTATGAGCCTTAGCAGAAGAACAAAAGTCGGTCCCCATATTAGGGGCCCTTCCTCCATATGTGGATTTTTGTCAGATTTCAAATCCAAAAAGACCCCCCGCGGGTTAGGGGGAAGAATTTACCCGATGCTCCCCACCATGTCGTAAGAGGCGACTAACGGATTCTGTTTCTCCTTTTACCCTTGTTAAATGTTTCTTGTATAGAATATAGTCAATTTTTGTAAAGATTTTAGTCAAGCAATATGTAAGAAATGTTAAGTCCTTTGTACTGGAAACTTGCATTCTCCCAGTAAGGTAATACTACGTTGCAAACCCCTGGAGCAATTTTTTGATTAGTGCTTTTGTGAACAAGAAACAATTGACAAGTGGCTCTATCCCATCTTCCCCCTTTCACCGTCGCGATATAACCCTTCGTGGTTGAAAACGACGTTAAACACCAAATAAAGAAAGAAATCCAAAAAGAATGTTGTCAGAGTAAGGCGCAGCATGTGTGAAACATAGTTGAGGATAACCTCACAGGATTATAATTTTGAAATTTGAACATCCTGAAGGCTTTGGCATGTGAGTTTGAGCAATTGATGGCCGAACACCATGCCTCACTGTGCTTTCGTGTTGGCGCGGCCATGGTTGTGCTGCACGATATCGCTACTGCTGTGGAAAGCGAAAGTAGGTTGTCCCATGTTTCCGCGTGGTGGCGCCACAGGGCTTCCTGTCTCAATTTTAAGCACCGTATGAAGCGTCTCTGTGTACTAGTACTCTACAGTCTCTGATGCAGTGCACAACGTATTTCTTTCCCTTTTTAAAAAAAAAAATGTGTATGTGTGCAATTATATACCTGATCTGATTCTGTCTTATTTGTGCAATGTTTATTGATGCAAGATAGTTGTTTCTGTCTTCATTTGTCAAAGGTTTATGGATGCAATAGGCCTGCTTTGGTCTTGTTTGTCAAAGGTTTATGGATGCAACAGGCTTGCTTTGGTCTTGTTTGTCAAAGGTTTATGGATGCAACAGGCCTGCTTTGGTCTTATTTGTCAAAGGTTTATGGATGCAACAGACCTGCTTTGGTCTTGTTTGTCAAAGGTTTATGGATGCAACAGCATACCTGTCAAGTCTTACGTTTTTTGCGTAATTCTTACAGAATTTTGATGTTTTTCAAGTCTTACGGCGTATGCCGAAGATCTTACGGTTTTTACAAAACAATTTGGTCAAATAAAAAAAGATCGCAAAGGTTCGTCCGAGAACAAAGTAACAGCTAAAAAATCTCGCGGTAACTGATCCGGCGGAAGTACAAGGCAACGCGCATGTGCACACCGTCAGCGCGATCTGACTGAGAACTGTGCGACAACGCTTGACCACACGCGACCTCAAATTAAAGCAGTTACATGTACTATTGTTGTTGTTCTCGGTATCTTTAAGGTATTTTTTTCTCACGTTGTACGAAGTTTTAAGCCATAGAAATGAAACTAAGGGAATTGTGATGCATTTTCGAAGAGCTAGCGATCGAAAGTGAAAGTAGCCGGATTCCTGTCACCTCCGATCATGTCGGACTTGTTTTTAGAACACGCGCGACCTCAAACTAAAGCATTTACATGTAATATTTTTTGTTGTTCTAGTATCTACACAGTATTTTCTCACGTCGTACCTAGTGTGAAGCCATATAAAAAAAAACTAAGGGCGTTATGATGCATTTTCGAAGAGGTAGAGCGCGAAAGCTGGCACCGGATGTCTGTCACAACCGATCATATACGACTTGTTTTTAAAACATGCTCGA
>NC_090246.1:102112552-102225052 GCF_037325665.1 Littorina saxatilis | reverse complement strand
CGGTTATTTAAAAGAACAAATAAACACAAAAACAGTGTATTATCACGAAAAAAGAATATACACTATATGGGGCATGTTGGCCCTACCCCCCGGGGCAAGTCGGCCCCTGGAACCAACGTGCCCCATCACATGAGGACCAACTTACCCCAACACAGGAAATTTTATTTGGAGGGGTAGCAATAAACACTGACACTGGGCAGAGCAAAAGTATCACTTTCCAGTGAAACCGTTGATATACATGTTTTGTTCATATATGTTTTTGTCTGACTGATGCGATTCATTAGCGCTGAAATCTGATCCAAACAAATCTTTAACAAATTTACTCCAAATGATCAAAATCAGTTTTTTATCACTTACCTCCAATATCTGCATCAGATTGGCGCCATATTTTCTGTGCAGGAAGGCGGGCAGTCGCGTGACGTAGTCACATGACCAAAATGTCTAAATACACCAAAGGAATCAAATAAAAGCCAATAGTCCAACTTACCCCGGGGGCCGACTATCCCCGGTCTCCCCTATTTCATAATATTATTTCGTCAACAGTTTATTTTTTATTTCATATTACCTGAATATAGTGCTTTGTATTACTTACATCAGCAGAAGACGCATGGCAATGCAATCGGGCGCTCGAAGCAAACATAGGGGTGACAGCTCTACAGTGTGATGTATGAGCACACACAAAAAAATGGCCTTAGGCAGGACGTGTACTTCGTGAAGACGTCCGCTGTGACCTGACGAATGCTTTTTATTGCATGCTTATTCATTAAGTAGCGGCAGGTGCTCTTGGCGGATTCAGAACAACATTCATTCTTTACTTTTAAAAAATTGATCTTGCTGCACTTTTAACTAGTCTAATTTCAACGCAAGTCGAAATGTCCTTCCAGAATAAATAAAAACTTGAGAAAAAAAAGAATAAAAAAGTTGACGCACACGATAGGCCCCTTCACACTTTGGGAAGAGGAAAGCGGCGGGAAAGGGGGGAGTCTCGAAGGAATCACATTATTAAAAGTTTTCCTGGTTGTTTTGTGAGTCTATATATGTCTTTCTTCCTTGTCTTCTGCTGATTGTAAACTGATATTGATAAGTTTTTGGATTGTAGATGGTTCTCAGTTGAACAGTAAAAGATTAGAAGACTGGAATGAATTTGGGGAGAAAACATAAAGTAAAAGATAAATTTTAAAAGTACAGTCTTTAGAGATTCTTCTTGTGTAAACGGTTCGACTTCCCATCTTCTATATATATATATATACGACTTGTGTCTGTCTGTGTGTGTGTGTGTGTGTGTGTGTGTGTGTGTGTGTGTGTGTGTGTGTGTGTGTGTGTGTGTGTGTGTGTGTGTGTGTGTGTGTGTGTGTGTGTTCGCTATGCCAAGCCAAAGTTCTCGATGGATCTGCTTCAAATTTGGTGGGCATATTCAGGTACACCCCGGACACAATCTGGTCGATGAGAATTTTCAACACGTGCTCTCAGCGCGCAGCGCTGAACCGATTTTGGTTTTTCTGTTCATCTTCCCAGATCCATTCCCACTAACTCTTCCTTATCTTCTCCAGTGTTTTGCGTTTATCGCCCTTCCTTCGTGTGGCGTCAATCCATATTCCCGTTACTACGTTACTATTTTTAGAATGTCACTGCACTGTCCAGAACGCTTTCCTTGCACCCGTAAGTTGTCCTCACTGTAAAAGTGCAAAGGTCGAATCAATTTATAGCCACGCGAAAAATACACTGTCATCTAGCTCTATATATTTATAGATAAAGATATATATATATATATATATATACGGCTTCTGTGTGTGTGTGTGTGTGTGTGTGTGTGTGTGTACGTTCCTATCCATCAAACCGGGTTCACGGCTAGTTAACACTCAGTAAAAACTGGGTTCTTTTGAAAACTGGGTTCCTCAATCAGGGACCCACTTTTTTTAAGCATGACAAAGAGTGAAAATAAAAAAAATAAAAAAAATAAAAACGTCTTTTTTGACGGAAAGAATGTCATAACCATGTTTAAAATGACATTCTTTCCGTAAAAAAAAAAATAAAAAAAAAAAAAACTTTTTTTTTTGACGGAAAGAATGTCATAACCATGTTCAAAATGACATTCTTTCCGTCCCCTATAGGCGACGAAATAGGTCAAATTTTGTGCCTTTTTTAGTGTAAAATTCGTCGATCCCGGAGCGAGTACTGCACCCAGTGCCGTTGTAGTGCAAGTGCACTACAAAGGCACTGCGCCCAGTGCCGTTGTAGTGCAAGTGCACTACAAACGCACTATCCGTTGTGTGATGTGAGGAACCCAGTTTGGCGGAAAGGAACGTATGTGTGTGTGTGTGTGCGTGTGTGTGTGTGTGTGTGTGTGTGTGTGTGTACGTTCCTATCCATCAAACCGGGTTCACGGCTAGTTAACACTCAGTAAAAACTGGGTTCTTTTGAAAACTGGGTTCCTCAATCAGGGACCCACTTTTTTTAAGCATGACAAAGAGTGAAAATAAAAAAAATAAAAAAAATAAAAACGTCTTTTTTGACGGAAAGAATGTCATAACCATGTTTAAAATGACATTCTTTCCGTAAAAAAAAAAATTAAAAAAAAACAACTTTTTTTTTTGACGGAAAGAATGTCATAACCATGTTCAAAATGACATTCTTTCCGTCCCCTATAGGCGACGAAATAGGTCAAATTTTGTGCCTTTTTTAGTGTAAAATTCGTCGATCCCGGAGCGAGTACTGCACCCAGTGCCGTTGTAGTGCAAGTGCACTACAAAGGCACTGCGCCCAGTGCCGTTGTAGTGCAAGTGCACTACAAACGCACTATCCGTTGTGTGATGTGAGGAACCCAGTTTGGCGGAAAGGAACGTATGTGTGTGTGTGTGTGTGTGTGTTTTAGTTGGGTTTGGTTGTTGTTGTTTTTGTCGCGGGTGTACTTGATGATGATAGATCACTACTCCGTAATCACCAATGTCAATACTATACCCACGGAACTGGAAACAATTACAGGAACTGTAAGGTAACCAAATGATTCAAGTGCCTGTATCCATCAACATGTACTTTTGCATCTTGTCGAAGGCCACAGATAACTGCCCTACTTTTCCTTCCTAAACTTTATTACATACAGTATTAACTTATGAGGGGGGGGAGGGACTACCGGAAGTTGCCAACGGGGAGAAAAGGGGCAAACTGTCTTTGTTATTGGGACCTCGTTTTTCAAGTTCGTTATCACGTGCAGGTCCACGTTTCAAATGAGAGGGGTTGGAAATCGGTTGGAAATCGTTTCGCAAAAGGGACACCATGTTTTAGCTCTTTGAGTCTGAGCTTTGGTCAAATTGACGCGTCTGGTTGACGACTTTGAAAGGTGGACGACTTGAACTGAGAAAACATTGGGCAGTTGCTTTAATTTGCTCTACTTACCTAATATCTATCAAAGGCTTTGGTAAAGATTACACTTGCTGTGCAGCTTGGGCATTTTTTCAAGGGCATTTAAAAGTGAGAAAGGTGAAAGAGAGAGTCTTCTTGTCTGCGACTGTGATCGTGCTTGTATCAGTGTCCAGTGTGTCTGTCTGTCAGCCAGTCTATGTCAAATTGCAAATGACTCTATGTCTCTCTCTCTCTCTCTCTCTCTCTCTCTCTCTCTCTCTCTCTCTCTCTCTCTCTCTCTCTCTGTCTCTGTCTGTCTGTCTGTCTCTCTCTCTCTCTCTGTCTCTGTCTGTCTGTCTCTCTCTCTCTCTCTCTCTCTCTCTCTCTCTCTCTCTCTCTCTCTCCACCCCTTCTGTCTTTCTCTCTCTCAGTCTCTCTCTCTGAGAGTTCATTCCTGTTTACATGCGAATACAACGAAGAAATCCCACTCTCTGAAAAAAAATCAAGTGACATCATTTTTCAAAATCAAATTTTACTTGGTCTGAGAAACTGTGTCAGTGAAAGGGCGTTGGCAAATGTCTCCGTCCGTTCTTTCGTCACAGTCTTCCACAGTTCATACGGCGAGTGCACACTGTCGTGCACGTGACCTTCTCACTAAAACCACATCGACCGCTCGGCATTGAAATTGTAAGATTTCTTCCCAGCGGCGCCTTCTTTGCGCCACTTGGCCTGCTATTTGCTCGAGCAAATTGATCATGGGGGTTGTCTTGTAATGAGCTCCTTGGAATCTGGCTCGAGGTCGGGATCTAGGCCGAGACGGTCTAGGGGGTCTAGGGGGGCCTAGGGGTGCCAGTTGCACTCCCTGGAAGCGGCAGACGATGGTCGGCTGAGCGACGCCGGTCGGAGACATCGATCTAGAAGATTTTTTTTCTTCTTTTTTGGGTGCTTTTTTTCTATCTTTCTTTCTTTCTTTGGTCTTTCTTTCTATGTTGCTTACTTTTTTAAACATCTAAGATGTGTTTACCTTGGGGGCATTTTACGTCATTTGTTGTCTGCTTTTCTCTTCAATATATGGGCTGGTTGCCCTCCCCAACCCCCACCATCCAATACCATGACAACCCTTTGACCTTGACTATGGCTTATAATGATTACACAACAGTATCGTCCTAGTTCAACCAGACACCGTTTAAGATACTAATGAACATAAGCTCACAATGTTAGTGCAAAGAAAACAAACAGTATTGTATTCGAGAAGTGGAACACAAAGAAGAAGTAGTTGTAAACGAGTAGAAAAGAAGCTGCATTTTATATTTCACAATCAGATCCCTCCAAAAACGGATTTAGACTGCCGGTCGATTTTGGGGATACCCTTATTTGAGCAGCGGTAACTTGACCCCTGTAAAAGAAATCTTCGGTCGAAAAAGTGTGCCAGATAGCCAGGGTGAGTGCCTCGTTGAGAGGCATAGAAAGTTTACATGAAATTTCACGGGAAAAAAATGTTTTAGCTGGGGTACAAAAAATATCGCAACATTTTTGTTGGTACTAAGTTTATGTTACAAGCTTCAAACCTAATTTTACAACACCGCTATATAATAGACAAATTTAGAATAGAATGATTAGCTGGAAAAACAAACAAAAGGTCTTGAACTTAAAAAACGACACACCTCTCTCCCAGCCTCTTATCAGAGTTGACTCCATTTGCAAAGAAAGAAAGAAACAAAAAAGGCAAAAAAATTAGAGAAAGAGAGAAAGGAAGCTTAAGAAGTGTTTTTTTCCTTTGATAAAAAGGAGTTGTGAAATGCCTCCTAAGATCAAGCACACACACACACACACACATACACATACACACACACACACACACACACACACACACACACACATACGTTCCTTTCCGCCAAACTGGGTTCCTCACATCACACAACGGATAGTGCGTTTGTAGTGCACTTGCACTACAACGGCACTGGGCGCAGTGCCTTTGTAGTGCACTTGCACTACAACGGCACTGGGTGCAGTACTCGCTCCGGGATCGACGAATTTTACACTAAAAAAGGCACAAAATTTGACCTATTTCGTCGCCTATAGGGGACGGAAAGAATGTCATTTTGAACATGGTTATGACATTCTTTCCGTCAAAAAAAAAAGTTTTATTTTTTTTATTTTTTTTTTTACGGAAAGAATGTCATTTTAAACATGGTTATGACATTCTTTCCGTCAAAAAAGACGTTTTTATTTTTTTTATTTTTTTTATTTTCACTCTTTGTCATGCTTAAAAAAAGTGGGTCCCTGATTGAGGAACCCAGTTTTCAAAAGAACCCAGTTTTTACTGAGTGTTAACTAGCCGTGAACCCGGTTTGATGGATAGGAACGTACACACACACACACACACACACACACACACACACAGCCACAAATCCGAACATCGTGTCATTCACGTAATTCTGATAAAGCTTTCCAAAGATGTCCGCGTTACTACCACAGAGATTAGAGACGAAGTAGAGTAAAAGGCACAAGGGTGTGAGAAGGCAAGAAGGGGGCTGCGAAAATGCGAAGGTCTCTCGTAATCTTCGCTGTCTGCTAACCAAAACCGACGTTTCCCGGTGACGCGTGACACAAGTTCTCCTTCCTAGAAAATTGCTGCGTTAGATTTTGCACCCAGCACTGGAAAATTTTTAAGATTCAAAATCTGATATGATTTGCCGTGTGATGCCATATTTTGTTTCTACCAGTAGAAGCATGGCTGAAATAAAAAAAAAATCTGCTGTTTTAACAAGAACAATCCTAAAGCCGACGTATCGAGTCAATATTCTGCGAATGCTCGAAAAATGGGGGTAATGCGGTTTGGCATTCTGACGGATTCACTTTTGTTTGGAAGAGCAATTATGAATATGGGACCTTGGAACGCTGGGATAAGGTGTAGGGCTGAGAATGGGGGTGGGGGGGGGGGGGGGGGGAGGCTATCGAGGAAGCCAACTTTGCAGAGAGGGGTTGGGGGGGTGTGTGGGGTGGTTGAAAAGGGTTGGGTGTACGTTGATATAGGCCACCATCGTCAGAAATCAGATTCTTTTCGTGTCCACATGGCCGGTGTAACGCAAAATTTTTACTCCACGAAAAATTGACTACGGAGTAAAACTGTGGTACGGAATTTTTACTCCGAGTACACCTGTCGTACGAGAAAAGAACTCCCCAAGACACGAAAAAATTACTCCCTCCACGAAATTTTTACTCCCCAAATTGTTTACTTCCAGTAAAAATCTCGTACGCGAAAATGGTATGCGGGCGAAGGGCATCCTGAACTCAGGTCAAAATGAGTTCGGCTCATTCTCTCCCTGACAGGATGCCTTGAGTTTCCTTGTCTGGCAAGGAAACCGATTTTTTTTAACATATTTTAGAGCTTTTTGTTATGTGTTATTGATATAAGCAGATTCGCGATCGTCGATAATGATTTTTCATGGTGTTTTGTAATTTTTAAATTACAAAGGAATTGATATGTAAGACAGTTTCAAGCGAGCTATTTTTCGCGGCTGTATTTACTGTGCAAACAACTCTAAATATGGCAAAAGTGTCACGTGATAATCAACCGTTTGTTTTCGGCGCTCACTGGAGCAGACGATTTTTTCTGTAACCAGTTGACAGTGATGAAACCATATATTACGGTCTCCTTCCGGCAGCAGTCCCAAAATTTCGACTTGTTTTGACCTTTTTTGTTTGTTTGTTTGTTTGTTTGCTTAACGCCCAGCCGACCACGAAGGGCCATATCAGGGCGGTGCTGCTTTGACATATAACGTGCGCCACACACAAGACAGAAGTCGCAGCACAGGCTTCGTGTCTCATCCAGTCACATTATTCTAACACCGGACCAACCAGTCCTAGCACTAACCCCATAATGCCAGACGCCAGGCGGAGCAGCCACTAGATTGCCAATTTTAAAGTCTTAGGTATGACCCGGCCGGGGTTCGAACCCACGACCTCCCGATCACGGGGCGGACGCCTTACCACTAGGCCAACCGTGCCGGTCGTTTTGACCTTAGAACGATGTCTTTATTATAACTGTGAAGAACAGAACGGAGATCACTGTCGAAGCAGGGGTGTTGCAAGACATTTTGATGTTGGGACATTTGGCCGAAACTGTCAGAAAGCTTTAGGACATTTTGGAAAATGTTCGGCTATTATTTTGGCTCATACAAAGTCACCACAACATTGAAGCACAAGACTCAAGAGGGGAACACCAATACATACAATCATTGTCTTAGGAACACAGATTACAGGGGCGAAGCAGTTAAGCCAGAGGGGTGGGGGGGGGGGGGGGGGAGGGGGGTACAACCTGGGGTCCATGGTCCCGTTGGGGGT
Organism: Littorina saxatilis; assembly: GCF_037325665.1. NCBI lineage: Eukaryota > Metazoa > Mollusca > Gastropoda > Littorinimorpha > Littorinidae > Littorina > Littorina saxatilis. The sequence goes on along the minus strand of NC_090246.1, from coordinate 102,217,366 downwards.
CTGGGGGACAAAGCCCCCCTGAAGCTGAAGAATTTTAGCTATTTTATAAACAATTTGTGGCTTATCCTTGATTTTAAACATGATCAACTGGTGTCAGCAGCCACTCATCATTTCTTTTAACGTTAGTATAACTGTATTAAATAATGGCAATTTATCTTCACTGATGTCTGCTGCCGACATCATATAGTATGGTTAGAAGGAAGACATATCGCATACTGTGACAATTAAACAATCAACTCTTCCCCCAGCTTTACAGACAGAAACAAAAAATAAAATTCACAGACAGATTTTTTTTTTTTTTTTTTTTTTTTGGGGGGGGGGTCCGGAACCCCTGCAACACCCCCCCCCCCCCCACCTGGATTATATGTTGCTTACTGCAAACGAAACAATCACCACATCAGTTCTCTGAAACTTTTTCAAACCTTTAACTTTAATTTCTTGAAAGTAAAACTCTTCCAATCTTGTGCTAATCTTGACAAGCCCTGGGAAACTTGACTGGTAAAACATCAATAAACAAGTCGCGTAAGGCGAAATTACTACATTTAGTCAAGCTGTGGAACTCACAGAATGAAACTGAACGTAGTCCGCCGCTAGTGCAAAAGGCAGTGAAAGTGACGAGCCTGTTTGGCGCGGCAGCGGTTGCGCTGTGCTTCATAGCACGCTTTACTGTACCTCTCTTCGTTTTAACTTTCTGAGCGTGTTTTTAATCCAAACATATCATATCTATATGTTTTTGGAATAAGGAACCGACAAGGAATAAGATGAAATAGTTTTTAAATCGATTTCGGAAATTTAATTTTGATCATAATTTTTATATTTTTAATTTTCAGAGATTGTTTTTAATCCAAATATAACATATGTATATGTTTTTGGAATCAGAAAATGACGAAGAATAAGATGACATTGTTTTTGGATCGTTTAATAAAAAAATAATTTTAATTACAAGTTTCCGATTTTTAATGACCAAACTCACTCATTAGTTTTTAAGCCACCAAGCTGAAATGCAATACCAAACCCCGGCCTTCGTCGAAGATTGCTTTGCCAAAATTTCAATCAATTTAATTGAAAAATGAGGGTGTGACAGTGCTGCCTCAACTTTTACAAAAAGCCGGATATGACGTCATCAAAGGTATTTTTCGAAAAAAAGAAAAAAACGTCCGGGGATATCATACCCAGGAACTCTCATGTCAAATTTCATAAAGATCGGCCCAGTAGTTTAGTCTGAATCGCTCTACACACACACACACACACAGACACACAGACACACAGACACACACACACACACACACACACACACACACACACATACATACACCACGACCCTCGTCTCGATTCCCCCCTCTATGTTAAAACATTTAGTCAAAACTTGACTAAATGTAAAAACCGTGTAGGGTGAGCCATTTTGCTTGGAAACCACGATTTGGAGGACGTTTTTTTATTCTCTGGCTCAGCAGATTTCGATTCGCGGTGACTATCATCGTCTGCTATGTCGTCTGCTTCGATCGACTCGACAACACTACCACTCACACTGACACTGTCCACATTCGCGGTGTTCCTGTCATTTTGTCCGGAATCACTTACCTTGGCGAAGGGTAGCAAACCTTGGCCAATTAGTTTTTTTAATTTTTTGATTGCGACATGATGTTCAAATCCAAATCGAAAGCACTGACTGACTGATAAACTATCGCGAACCGGCGAACGCAAACGCTGAGAGTGTGCCGGTTTCCCTTGTCCAAGGGAAACCACTCTGGCATCTATATTTTTGGGCAATGGCTTCCGTTCAAAACATTGATGTTTCGTTTTTGGTATTCGCGAAGGAAATAAACGTCAGTCAGTTGACTAAGTACATCGGCAGCAGTTTTAGCAATCAAAGCCTGACCAATACAAAAAACTGGACAAACTTTGGCCGATTTAGGCGAATACTCTTCGGACATTTAATAATAATAATAATAATAAAGATAGCTTATATAGCGCCGCTTCACAAATTTAACTATGCTCTTAGCGCTGTACATCGAGATATAACAATTTCAATAATATAAATACAAAGATGATATTATAATAATACACATTTACAAATATCACTCACGTGCATACATCCTCGTGCACACCACGCGCATACACACTCCCACTCATTAACATTTGGCCGATAGGGACATGAAAGTTTCGGCCAAAATAAAAAAAAAATCGGCGATTGGCCGAAGGGCCGACCCAAACGACACCCCTGAATTCGTCGGCCAATCTGCAATCATTTTCGTCTCGCGAACACTGATCTCAAATTTAGATCAGTGCTCGCGAAAAACATATGGGAGATAACTCTGTATTCTTATTTTGATAGATTCGCGTAGGACTGTAGCGTCCGGTCAGAGAGACAACTGGCAATAGCCGTGGAGCGATGCTTATCAGAATGGGCGAAGGGACGATGCCAATGTAGATGTGATCTCGCGCAAACGAAAGTCTCGCTACCCCTCCCTCCGCCCCTTCCACCGCCAGGACTAGCAGGGGACAAGGGAGTCAAAGTTGCGTACACGTGGCGTGGGCAATAAATTGCTCGTGTTAGGGTGGAGTAATTTATTCGTTATTTATTCGTCCGGAGAGTAACATTTTCGTACAAAATGTTTACTCGGAACACACCTGTCTTGGGGAGTAATTTTCTCGTGTTATGGGGGAGTTATTTTTTCGTAAAGGGAGTAAAATTTGCGTACGAAATTTTTACTCCAGAGTAAAAATCTCGTGGGAGTCATTTTCTCGTGTTACATCGGCTACGTGTTGGAATTCTTCTGTCGCATGGAATTCATCAGTGCAGGACAGCACGTAGGGTACACATCGATGAATATGAACAAGCAGAGTGCAGCACACATTCCGACTGGGAATAAGTATAGGCAGGTCATGGAATAAGTGGGGCTTGTTCCTCTACCCTCCACCCCTGCCATCGAAACGTTGCCGTCATGGTTGTTCTGTATCTGTTTCGGTTGAACCAGTCCGCCCGAAACTACACACCGGAAGACGATCTGTGAATGGCTGAATTAGGCCGACGCCCACTTTCACTCTGCGAGATCAAGGTCGGGAAGTCGTCTATAGGAGCCGGAAACCAATGGTTGAGGAGGGGAAACAAACTAAGTACTTATATGGCTCGCAACAGTTCACCATCAAGACAACAAATCACCATCAAGACAACAGTTCACCATCAAGACAACAGTTCACCATCAAGACAACAGTTCACCATCAAGACAACAAATCAGCGAATTCAAAAAAATCCAAAAACAAAGAGACTGCCAACGTTCCGACATTCAGAATCAAACAACAAGAAAGGTAAGGTGTTGGAACGTTGTTATTGACAAAAATACGTTACGATCACAAATGTTTCGACCCAACGGTCTTTTAGGTGAACAGACAAACAAATAGTCACAAAAAACTTTTTTGTGGCTATTTGTTGTCTGTTCACTTCAAATTAAAAGACCTCTGGGTCGATATATTTGTGAGTGTAACGTATTTTTGTCAATAACAACGTTCCAACAACTTACCTTTCCTTTTTTTTTTTGATAGCGAATTCAAAAGAAAAATCTGGCACCTCAGGTCTTTGCACTGAGCTGTACCAAACAAGAGAGAGAAACAAAACTGTTTCTAACACGTTAAACGGTGACCCATCATCAACCTCCTTGAGGAAACAAAAGCTGTTGGTATGGCTCATCTTCCAGAATGGAAATGATGTTTGGCGGATATACCGGCATGCAGGTAGACAGACCAACAGATAAACAGGAAACTAGTCCCAACAGACTGAGCTTCAAAGATATGTAGCTAATGTAACTTGTTATCTGATTTTGTACTGACATGGCTCGCTGAAGAAAAAAAATATATGATGCTCAGCTAACTCAACCTTGAGAGAGAGAGAGAGAGAGAGAGGGAGAGAGAGAGAGAGAGAGAGAGAGAGAGAGAGGGAGGGAGAGCGAAAGAGAGAGAGAGAGAGAGAAGGCGAGAGAGAGAGAGAGAGAGAGAGAGAGGGGGGAGAGAGAGAGAGAGAGAGGGGGGGGAGAGAGAGAGGGGGGGAGAGAGAGAGAGAGAGGGGGGAGAGAGAGAGAGAGGGGGGGGAGAGAGAGAGGGGGAGAGAGAGAGGGAGAGGGAGAGAGAGAGACACAGAGAGAGAGAGAGAGAGAGAGGAGAGGGAGGGAGAGAGAGAGAGAGAGAGGGAGGGAGAGAGAGAGAGAGAGAGGGAGAGAGAGAGAGAGAGAGAGGAGAGAGAGAGAGAGAGAGAGAGAGAGGGAGGGAGAGAGAGAGAGAGAAGTAGACAGGCAGACAGATGGAGACATAGACAGACAGATTCACCACCACGACAACGACGACGACGTCGCCGCCAGGAGATACTTTACAAGAGAAAAATCTGGAAAACAACAACAGACTCCTCATCAGTCCCCCTTTTCAAAGAAAGAAACACACCAAAAGACGCCAAATGAACAAACAAACAATAACAAAAACAAAAAGAAACAAAAGCACCTTCACGCTAAACGAAAGACTGCCAATCACCCCCAGTTTCCAGGAAGAAGAAAAGTAAAAGAACATCAAACACAACCAAAAGAGAGAAAAAGAAAAAAAAGTAAGGAAGGTCTACCAGTCTATGTGCTGAGCACTGTGATTGAGGCTAGGTGCGACCTTGGACTGGAGGCTGCCGATCCACTGACACACTGCCCTGGTTCCCCGCCCTGTCCCTCCCTCCCCGGCCTCAGCCTGTCTCACAGCGAAGCCTTGCACAGCCAGGGATTCTCTGGAACTCTTTGCACCAGTTTAAATATCCTTCCTTCTCGACCTAAAGCCTGACATTAATTGGGCGAAGTCAAGTTCGCGAAGTCTGCTTCACGCTGCTCGCTGCACGAAGCTTGGGAGTTTTCGGTAATAAGACTTCTCCAAGTCTGCTTCACGCTGCTCGCTGCACGAAGCTTGGGAGTTTTCGGTAATAAGACTTCTCCAAGTCTGCTTCACGCTGCTCGCTGCACGAAGCTTGGGAGTTTTCGGTAATAAGACTTCTCCAAGTCTGCTTCTCGCTGCTCGCTGCACGAAGCTTGGGAGTTTTCGGTAATAAGACTTCTCCAAGTCTTCGCGAAGTCAGCTTCTGTCTCAATTAAGGAAGGCCTTTAATCCTGATATTAATTAGGTGAAGTCGACTTCTGTCTCAATTAAGGAAGGCCTTTAAGCCTGATATTAATTAGGTGAAGTCGACTTCTGTCTCAATTAAGGAAGGCCTTTAAGCCTGATATTAATTAGGTGAAGTCGACTTCTGTCTCAATTAAGGAAGGCCTTTAAGCCTGATATTAATTAGGTGAAGTCAACTTCTGTCTCAATTAAGGAAGGCCTTTAAGCCTGATATTAATTAGGTGAAGTCGACTTGACGCAGCTCGTTGTACGAAGCTTTTGCACTGAATTTTCGTAAAAAGACTTGGCGAGGTCTTTGCGAAACCAACTTCGTGCTCAATCAATGAAGAACGACCTGCCATGGCAGACCTGTTCAAGGTTCTGCGTGGAATAAGAGCATCTTCTCGTGCACACGGGCGCAGAACTGAACAGTCTGCTACCTCACATGATTAGGATTTTTGTTTTGTTTTGCTTTTGTTTCTGCTGAAAATTAATTGCGCAAATTGACACAGATGAAAGTTAGGAGAGGAATTCAGCAAGAGAGTCCCACTGTGTGCAGTTAGCAGCCAGGATGGTTCCTTTTGGTCAGTGTCCAAGACAAACACCGCATACATCTCTTGTAACAGCCAGGATGGTTCCTTTTGGTCAGTGTCCAAGACAACCACCGCATACATCTCTTGTAGCAGCCAGGATGGTTCCTTTTGGTCAGTGTCCAAGACAACCACCGCATACATCTCTTGTAGCAGCCAGGATGGTTCCTTTCGGTCAGTGTCCAAGACAAACACCGCATACATCTCTTGTAGCAGCCAGGATGGTTCCTTTTGGTCAGTGTCCAAGACAACCACCGCATACATCTCTTGTAGCAGCCAGGATGGTTCCTTTTGGTCAGTGTCCAAGACAACCACCGCATACATCTCTTGTAACAGCCAGGATGGTTCCTTTTGGTCAGTGTCCAAGACAACCACCGCATACATCTCTTGTAACAGCCAGGATGGTTCCTTTTGGTCAGTGTCCAAGACAAACACCGCATACATCTCTTGTAGCAGCCAGGATGGTTCCTTTTGGTCAGTGTCCAAGACAAACACCGCATACATCTCTTGTAGCAGCCAGGATGGTTCCTTTTGGTCAGTGTCCAAGACAAACACCGCATACATCTCTTGTAACAGCCAGGATGGTTCCTTTTGGTCAGTGTCCAAGACAAACACCGCATACATCTCTTGTAACAGCCTGGACGGATCCATAGTAACGTACGAGTTGGTCACAGGGGAAGGAAAGTACTGTTCAAGCCTCATGCCGTCGCAAGATTACATGGTGATTTAAAGTTTGGGTTTGAAATTCAGAACTGCAGAAGTAGAAAAATACACACCAACGCAGCAACAGAAAAATACACACAATCGCAGCAACAGAAAAACAAGAAAGGTATGCTATTGGAACGTTTAATATATGACAAAACAAAACGTTACAGTCACCGAGACTCATCTTCGACCCAAAACAAAACGTTACAGTCACCAAGACTCATCTTCGACCCAAAACAAAACGTTACAGTCACCGAGACTCATCTTCGACCCAAAACAAAACGTTACAGTCACCGAGACTCATCTTCGACCCAAAACAAAACGTTACAGTCACCGAGACTCATCTTCGACCCAAAACAAAACGTTACAGTCACCGAGACTCATCTTCGACCCAAAACAAAACGTTACAGTCACCGAGACTCATCTTCGACCCAAAACAAAACGTTTCAGTCACCGAGACTCATCTTCGACCCAAACCAAAACGTTACAGTCACCGAGACAATGATTAATGACACAAAAGCAGCGTTCTGAAGCAACCGTTTCGTACGACGCGTATGCACAGTCAAAGAATCATGCAAAAAATCCTTGACAAAGGTGCCATTTCACAAAATTATATTCGGGGCAGGGGGGGGGGGGGGGGGGACTTCCTCGGTACAAAAAGCCGACAAGGAAGGCAGGCCCCAAGACATGGGGTGTCCTTGGGGCATGTAAAAGCGTGGCATAATCGGCGATGGCTTCCAGGGAGATGACAGTACACATAATTTTTGTCTGCCTTATTGATAATACTATGCTGTGGTATTTTACTGAGACTGAAAAATGTGTTGTAATATTTTTTTTAGTTCACATTTTCATGTTTTAGCAATTGAAGGAATTTAGTATGCAAGGGTTACTGTTATCAGATTAGTATTCACATATTGAATTGTTAGAGACCTCAACAATTTAAATTTTTAATAAAATTTGTGATCCTGAATTTTCTGTGCATTAATTCAAATTTGTAATTGCAAATGTTATTTTAATGTTTTCATGAGAACGTTTGATTATGTGTTTTTTTGGTAAATCTTATGTTTGCATGCCAACTTTAAAAAACCGTTAAATAAACGTTAATAAAACGTTTTATTTTGGTTATTTTTATGTCAGCAAAAAACGTTAAAAAAACCGTTAAATGAACGTTAATAAAACGTTTCTTTTTGGTTTTATTGACTCACGTAAGTGTAGCCTATGCGATGCTAACTTTTGTCTGTCTGTGCGTGCGTGCGTGCGTGCGTGCGTATGTATGTATGTATGTCTGTGGTAGAAACTTTAACATTTGACTGAACACCGAAATACTAATTTTACCTGGTTATTATTTAAGCAACAGCTTCAAAGTATTGAAGCAATGATCAACATTTCGTCGGCACGTATGTAGTTAAAGTGTGTATCCAAAGAAAACGGGTGGTGGGGGCTTTTGGGGGGGGTAAAAACAGGTGACTGGTTTGTGTCGTGTGTGGTATGTAGACCAGGTCAGGGGTCAAGGTTAGGTCAGATCGCGTGAAGGATTGTGGTATAGATACAGTTATCACCGAGCTGCAGTTCGCCGATTCGGAGAAGACGATTTTACATTGTTCGGTTTCGTAGCTCCAGAAAAATAGATAAAGAAGATACCAAAGGAGATTTCCTACAGGTTAATCTGCACAGCGTGTTTCCAGTGTCTGCGCGAGGAAGCGCAGCGCTGTCGAAAGCGCAGTGTCGATCTGGCCATCTCAGGCAGTCTGTAAGTAAGTAGGCTACAGACAGACAGATCTAGATCAAGTGTCTCGCACTCTTGCATCGTGTCACCTATGCCCACTGTGTATGTGTGTGTGTGTATGTGTGACGGAGTGATTGAGTTTGTATTACTGTTTGTTGATTTCTTACGTGAGCCTTGAAGGCTTCGCCTCTTGTTTTGGTTATTTTTACGTTAGCAATAAACGTTTAAAAACGTTTAAATGCACACTGCTTCTCGTTTAAGCAGTTCGGCTGACCATCTCAGATCTAGCCAGGCGTGTACATGGCTCAAGACTGTACCTCTACTTGGACTCATACCAAAACTCAACACCCTGACTTCTTGTTGTGGCGAGTTGGAATTTTCTGATGAACCAATTTTTTTTAAATTGTTTTAATTGCAACTAGTGGCTATTACGAAGTTAGTTCCTACCACACACAATCCCACTGTTCTCAGTGAGCTACTTCACTATTTATTTTTGGTATGTGACCAAATGGAGGGTTTGTCTTATCCCATGTAAAAGGTATGTGACCAAATGGAGGGTTTGTCTTATCCCATGTAAAAGGTATGTGACCAAATGGAGGGTTTGTCTTATCCCATGTAAAAGGTATGTGACCAAATGGAGGGTTTGTCTTATCCCATGTAAAAGGTATGTGACCAAATGGAGGGTTTGTCTTATCCCATGTAAAAGGTATGTGACCAAATGGAGGGTTTGTCTTATCCCATGTAAAAGGTATGTGACCAAATGGAGGGTTTGTCTTATCCCATGTAAAAGGTATGTGACCAAATGGAGGGTTTGTCTTATCCCATGTAAAAGGTATGTGACCAAATGGAGGGTTTGTCTTATCCCATGTAAAAGGTATGTGACCAAATGGAGGGTTTGTCTTATCCCATGTAAAAGGTATGTGACCAAATGGAGGGTTTGTCTTATCCCATGTAAAAGGTATGTGACCAAATGGAGGGTTTGTCTTATCCCATGTAAAAGGTATGTGACCAAGTGGAGGGTTTGTCTTATCCCATGTAAAAGGTATGTGACCAAATGGAGGGTTTGTCTTATCCCATGTAAAAGGTATGTGACCAAGTGGCGGGTTTGTCTTATCCCATGTAAAAGGTATGTGACCAAATGGAGGGTTTGTCTTATCCCATGTAAAAGGTATGTGACCAAGTGGAGGGTTTGTCTTATCCCATGTAAAAGGTATGTGACCAAATGGAGGGTTTGTCTTATCCCATGTAAAAGGTATGTGACCAAGTGGAGGGTTTGTCTTATCCCATGTAAAAGGTATGTGACCAAATGGAGGGTTTGTCTTATCCCATGTAAAAGGTATGTGACCAAATGGAGGGTTTGTCTTATCCCATGTAAAAGGTATGTGACCAAATGGAGGGTTTGTCTTATCCCATGTAAAAGGTATGTGACCAAATGGAGGGTTTGTCTTATCCCATGTAAAAGGTATGTGACCAAATGGAGGGTTTGTCTTATCCCATGTAAAAGGTATGTGACCAAATGGAGGGTTTGTCTTATCCCATGTAAAAGGTATGTGACCAAATGGAGGGTTTGTCTTATCCCATGTAAAAGGTATGTGACCAAATGGAGGGTTTGTCTTATCCCATGTAAAAGGTATGTGACCAAATGGAGGGTTTGTCTTATCCCATGTAAAAGGTATGTGACCAAATGGAGGGTTTGTCTTATCCCATGTAAAAGGTATGTGACCAAATGGAGGGTTTGTCTTATCCCATGTAAAAGGTATGTGACCAAATGGAGGGTTTGTCTTATCCCATGTAAAAGGTATGTGACCAAATGGAGGGTTTGTCTTATCCCATGTAAAAGGTATGTGACCAAATGGAGGGTTTGTCTTATCCCATGTAAAAGGTATGTGACCAAATGGAGGGTTTGTCTTATCCCATGTAAAAGGTATGTGACCAAATGGAGGGTTTGTCTTATCCCATGTAAAAGGTATGTGACCAAATGGAGGGTTTGTCTTATCCCATGTAAAAGGTATGTGACCAAATGGAGGGTTTGTCTTATCCCATGTAAAAGGTATGTGACCAAATGGAGGGTTTGTCTTATCCCATGTAAAAGGTATGTGACCAAATGGAGGGTTTGTCTTATCCCATGTAAAAGGTATGTGACCAAGTGGAGGGTTTGTCTTATCCCATGTAAAAGGTATGTGACCAAATGGAGGGTTTGTCTTATCCCATGTAAAAGGTATGTGACCAAATGGAGGGTTTGTCTTATCCCATGTAAAAGGTATGTGACCAAATGGAGGGTTTGTCTTATCCCATGTAAAAGGTATGTGACCAAATGGAGGGTTTGTCTTATCCCATGTAAAAGGTATGTGACCAAATGGAGGGTTTGTCTTATCCCATGTAAAAGGTATGTGACCAAATGGAGGGTTTGTCTTATCCCATGTAAAAGGTATGTGACCAAATGGAGGGTTTGTCTTATCCCATGTAAAAGGTATGTGACCAAGTGGAGGGTTTGTCTTATCCCATGTAAAAGGTATGTGACCAAATGGAGGGTTTGTCTTATCCCATGTAAAAGGTATGTGACCAAATGGAGGGTTTGTCTTATCCCATGTAAAAGGTATGTGACCAAATGGAGGGTTTGTCTTATCCCATGTAAAAGGTATGTGACCAAATGGAGGGTTTGTCTTATCCCATGTAAAAGGTATGTGACCAAATGGAGGGTTTGTCTTATCCCATGTAAAAGGTATGTGACCAAATGGAGGGTTTGTCTTATCCCATGTAAAAGGTATGTGACCAAATGGAGGGTTTGTCTTATCCCATGTAAAAGGTATGTGACCAAATGGAGGGTTTGTCTTATCCCATGTAAAAGGTATGTGACCAAATGGAGGGTTTGTCTTATCCCATGTAAAAGGTATGTGACCAAATGGAGGGTTTGTCTTATCCCATGTAAAAGGTATGTGACCAAATGGAGGGTTTGTCTTATCCCATGTAAAAGGTATGTGACCAAATGGAGGGTTTGTCTTATCCCATGTAAAAGGTATGTGACCAAATGGAGGGTTTGTCTTATCCCATGTAAAAGGTATGTGACCAAATGGAGGGTTTGTCTTATCCCATGTAAAAGGTATGTGACCAAGTGGAGGGTTTGTCTTATCCCATGTAAAAGGTATGTGACCAAATGGAGGGTTTGTCTTATCCCATGTAAAAGGTATGTGACCAAATGGAGGGTTTGTCTTATCCCATGTAAAAGGTATGTGACCAAATGGAGGGTTTGTCTTATCCCATGTAAAAGGTATGTGACCAAATGGAGGGTTTGTCTTATCCCATGTAAAAGGTATGTGACCAAATGGAGGGTTTGTCTTATCCCATGTAAAAGGTATGTGACCAAATGGAGGGTTTGTCTTATCCCATGTAAAAGGTATGTGACCAAATGGAGGGTTTGTCTTATCCCATGTAAAAGGTATGTGACCAAGTGGAGGGTTTGTCTTATCCCATGTAAAAGGTATGTGACCAAGTGGAGGGTTTGTCTTATCCCATGTAAAAGGTATGTGACCAAATGGAGGGTTTGTCTTATCCCATGTAAAAGGTATGTGACCAAATGGAGGGTTTGTCTTATCCCATGTAAAAGGTATGTGACCAAATGGAGGGTTTGTCTTATCCCATGTAAAAGGTATGTGACCAAATGGAGGGTTTGTCTTATCCCATGTAAAAGGTATGTGACCAAATGGAGGGTTTGTCTTATCCCATGTAAAAGGTATGTGACCAAATGGAGGGTTTGTCTTATCCCATGTAAAAGGTATGTGACCAAATGGAGGGTTTGTCTTATCCCATGTAAAAGGTATGTGACCAAATGGAGGGTTTGTCTTATCCCATGTAAAAGGTATGTGACCAAATGGAGGGTTTGTCTTATCCCATGTAAAAGGTATGTGACCAAATGGAGGGTTTGTCTTATCCCATGTAAAAGTCTGGCCCGAACTGAGATGATGAGCGGAACTTGTTACAAGGGAAGGAGTGTTACTTTAAATGAACGCTGCGCCGGTACATTTTCTCTGCCGTTTTTCCCAATCAAACCTGCACGTGCCCTGGCTGGTGGGCTGAAATTCGATTTTCAAAGTAAATATGAAGCTGTAATGAGTTTGGGCTGTGCAAGTAGGAGGGAGCGCAGGGAAGGAAAAAAGGGCCAGAAAACAAAAGACAGGATGAAGCACAAGAGGGACACAAGGATCAGAAGAAAAAAAACTAGAAAAAAAGCCAGAAAGAGGGCGATAGAAAACTTTGTAAAAAGGGGATAGGTGGAAGTTATGCAACTTCACGTGGGAAGATGGGCAGACAAGGGAAGACAACTTCACGTGGGAAGATGGGCAGACAAGGGAAGACAACTTTACGTGGGAAGATGGGCAGACAAGGGAAGACAACTTCACGTGGGAAGATGGGCAGACAAGGGAAGACAACTTCACGTGGGAAGATGGGCAGACAAGGGAAGACAACTTCACGTGGGAAGATAGGCAGACAAGGGAAGACAACTTCACGTGGGGAGATGGGCAGACAAGGGAAGACATTTGGGTTTTAAGGGGAATTTTGTTGAGGAGTTTAATGAAGAGTAAAACTGCAGGAGAGGCATACACAAATTAATACACACATAACTGCAGCACAATGCAATATCATACTATATATCATACCATACCATGCCATACCATACCATACCATACCATGCCATACCATACCTGCGATTTAATACAACACACTACAATACAACACACTACAATACAACACACTACAAACAACACACTACAATACAACACACTACAATACAACACACTACAATACAACACACTACAATACAACACACTACAATACAACACACTACAATACAACACACTACAATACAACACACTACAATACAACACACTACAATACAACACACTAGAATACAACACACTACAATAAAACACACTACAATACAACACACTACAATACAACACACTACAATACAACACACTACAATACAACACACTACAATACAACACACTACAATACAACACACTATAATACAACACACTACAACACAACACACTACAATACAACACACTACAACACACTACAATACAACACACTTCAATACAACACACTACAATACAACACACTACAATACAACACACTACAATACAACACACTACAATACAACACACTACAATACAACACACTACAATACAACACCCTACAATACAACACACTACAATACAACACACTACAATACAACACACTACAATACAACACACTACAATACAACACACTACAATACAACACACTACAATACAACACCCTACAATACAACACACTACAATACAACACACTACAATACAACACACTACAATACAACACACTACAATACAACACACTACAATACACTACAATACAACACACTTCAATACAACACACTACAATACAACACACTACAATACAACACACTACAATACACTACAATACAACACACTACAATACAACACACTACAATACAACACACTACAATACAACACACTACAATACAACACACTACAATACAATACACTACAATACAACACACTACAATACAACACAATACAATACAATACACTACAATACAATACACTACAATACAACACACTACAATACAACACACTACAATACAACACACTACAATACAACACAATACAATACAACACACTACAATCCAACACACTTCAATACAACACACTACAATACAACACACTACAATACAACACACTACAATACAACACACTACAATACAACACACTACAATACAACACACTACAATACAACACCCTACAATACAACACACTACAATACAACACACTACAATACAACACACTACAATACAACACACTACAATACAACACACTACAATACAACACACTACAATACAACACACTACAATACAACACACTACAATACAACATACTACAATACAACACACTACAATACAACACACTACAATACACTACAATACAACACACTTCAATACAACACACTACAATACAACACACTACAACCCATTACAACACACTACAATACACTACAATACAACACACTACAATACAACACACTACAATACAACACACTACAATACAACACACTACAATACAACACACTACAATACAATACACTACAATACAACACACTACAATACAACACAATACAATACAACACACTACAATACAATACACTACAATACAACACACTACAATACAACACACTACAATACAACACACTACAATACAACACAATACAATACAACACACTACAATCCAACACACTACAATACAACACCATAGTATTACAATCAAACACGGGACATGATTGTACACCTTATTATTTCTTTTTCAAAAATGCCGAAGATTGTCAAATTGGTTTAGGCTTTTACATATCATCCGGGTATCCTTGACCTCAAAGACATATCCCCAGACAACAGCCAGCCAGACAACAGCCATCCAGACAACAGCCAGCCAGACAACAGCCAGCCAGACAACAGCCAGACAACAGCCAGACAACAGCCAGCCAGACAACAGCCAGCCAGACAACAGCCAGCCAGACAACAGCCAGACAACAGCCAGACAACAGCCAGCCAGAATGCTGTGCAGAGTGAGATTTTGTTGATCAGTTTTTAAATAATGTCCAATAGCTAAAACGACATTTCTTTCGCTTCCCTTTACCGGAACAGAGCTTTTTACGAAGCACCCATGGTGTGGGCCTGTTGAAACTTAATGCAAACCTTACCGTGATGTTCTCCTTCAGACTATTTGTTTTGAGGATTCGGATGTTCCAGTTCCAGTTGCAGGCGCGAGTTCCAGTTGCGACTCAAGAACCTTTGAACGCGTGCTTCCAACTGGAACATCGTCTCAAGCAATTAATGCGGAAGCTAGCCAATACCCTATTGATTACTTCTATCATAATTAAAACATATCTTTTGCTTTTCTCTAACGACCTATACCACTGTATGTGGTCTAAACATCTTGACGGCAAAAAAAACATCGAAACGTGTTTTAAATAATGTATTTTTGTGTCATAATGATCTAGTGCCCGTTTTTTCATAATCTACACCTCCGAACCTCATGTCTACAAAATGTTAGGGCAGTCCAGATACCCTGTGACGTGATGCGTCGAGTACTGACAGCCAGGTCAGGCTGATCAACCTACCCTCACGCGCGATCCAGAACAACTGACGAACATCCACTCCAACCAGCTAGAACAAAAGTCGATCTCAAACTAAACTCGATGGAACAGTTCCCCATCCGGGATGACGGTTTTTACAGAAAGAAAGGCATCTCTAAACCGTCATTTTGTGAGACGGAATGTGGCTTTAAAAATGTGAGGCGTCACATATAGCTATCATACCCTCCGAACGCAAAACTGTGTCTTTCCAACCCTTCATTACTATACTACTCTGGTTCATGCACACTAACATCGGCTTCCACGAGAAACGAAGGACGGGCACCGAAATATGGTTCGGCAGGAATAAATAAGTATGTCAAGGCTGTGCAGACCTGAGAGGGGAAACGCCCGACATTTTGTGCGAGGATTAGCAAGAAATAGCGGGTGCACATTGATGAGACCTGACACTGTCTGTATTTCCTACTTTCCGCATCTACATGCAACGTCAGGTTTTTTTTAGCCAGCTGTTCAATATCAGTTTTTGTAGACTTTCTGCTGGCAACTCTGAATTTATTAAGGTAGAGAATTTCAACTGTTCGGGATGCATGTGTCAAAAATGAACCAGAGTTGAAGCTAATTTGGTTCTTAAGCTTATATGTAACTTCCGCGTACCTATACACTACACTACATAACACTCGTACAATGGCCAATGCAGGTCTTCACAGACACAGTCCTTCTCGTGAAGACAGTTGAGCACACGCGGATCTCATCATTATCTGGCCAGGCTGTTACATGGGATAAGACCACCCCTCCACTTGGTCACATACCACCCCTCCACTTGGTCACATACCACCCCTCCACTTGGTCACATACCACCCCTCCACTTGGTCACATACCACCCCTCCACTTGGTCACATACCACCCCTCCACTTGGTCACATACCATCCCTCCACTTGGTCACATACCACCCCTCCACTTGGTCACATACCATCCCTCCACTTGGTCACATACCATCCCTCCACTTGGTCACATACCATCCCTCCACTTGGTCACATACCACCCCTCCACTTGGTCACATACCATCCCTCCACTTGGTCACATACCACCCCTCCACTTGGTCACATACCACCCCTCCACTTGGTCACATACCATCCCTCCACTTGGTCACATACCATCCCTCCACGTGGTCACATATCATCCCTCCACTTGGTCACATACCATCCCTCCACTTGGTCACATACCATCCCTCCACTTGGTCACATACCATCCCTCCACTTGGTCACATACCATCCGTCCACTTGGTCACATACCATCCCTCCACTTGGTCACATACCATCCCTCCACTTGGTCACATACCATCCCTCCACTTGGTCACATACCATCCCTCCACTTGGTCACATACCATCCCTCCACTTGGTCACATACCATCCCTCCACTTGGTCACATACCATCCCTCCACTTGGTCACATACCATCCCTCCACTTGGTCACATACCATCCCTCCACTTGGTCACATACCACCCCTCCACTTGGTCACATGCCATCCCTCCACTTGGTCACATACCATCCCTCCACTTGGTCACATACCACCCCTCCACTTGGTCACATACCATCCCTCCACTTGGTCACATACCATCCCTCCACTTGGTCACATACCATCCCTCCACTTGGTCACATACCATCCCTCCACTTGGTCACATACCATCCCTCCACTTGGTCACATACCATCCCTCCACTTGGTCACATACCATCCCTCCACTTGGTCACATACCATCCCTCCACTTGGTCACATACCACCCCTCCACTTGGTCACATACCATCCCTCCACTTGGTCACATACCATCCCTCCACTTGGTCACATACCATCCCTCCACTTGGTCACATACCATCCCTCCACTTGGTCACATACCATCCCTCCACTTGGTCACATACCATCCCTCCACTTGGTCACATACCATCCCTCCACTTGGTCACATACCATCCCTCCACTTGGTCACATACCATACCTCCACTTGGTCACATACCATACCTCCACTTGGTCACATACCATCCCTCCACTTGGTCACATACCACCCCTCCACTTGGTCACATACCATCCCTCCACTTGGTCACATACCATCCCTCCACTTGGTCACATACCATCCCTCCACTTGGTCACATACCATCCCTCCACTTGGTCACATACCATCCCTCAACTTGGTCACATACCACCCCTCCACTTGGTCACATACCATCCCTCCACTTGGTCACATACCATCCCTCCACTTGGTCACATACCATCCCTCCACTTGGTCACATACCACCCCTCCACTTGGTCACACACCACCCCTCCACTTGGTCACACACCACCCCCCCACTTGGTCACATACCATCCCTCCACTTGGTCACACACCACCCCCCCCACTTGGTCACATATCATCCCTCCACTTGGTCACATACCATCCATCCACTTGGTCACATACCATCCCTCCACTTGGTCACATACCACCCCTCCACTTGGTCACATACCACCCCTCCACTTGGTCACATACCATCCCTCCACTTGGTCACATACCATCCCTCCACTTGGTCACATACCATCCCTCCACTTGGTCACATACCATCCCTCCACTTGGTCACATACCATACCTCCACTTGGTCACATACCATCCCTCCACTTGGTCACATACCATCCCTCCACTTGGTCACATACCATCCCTCCACTTGGTCACATACCACCCCTCCACTTGGTCACATACCACCCCTCCACTTGGTCACATACCATCCCTCCACTTGGTCACATACCACCCCTCCACTTGGTCACATACCATCCCTCCACTTGGTCACATACCATCCCTCCACTTGGTCACATACCATCCCTCCACTTGGTCACATACCATCCCTCCACTTGGTCACATACCATCCCTCAACTTGGTCACATACCACCCCTCCACTTGGTCACATACCATCCCTCCACTTGGTCACATACCATCCCTCCACTTGGTCACATACCATCCCTCCACTTGGTCACATACCACCCCTCCACTTGGTCACACACCACCCCTCCACTTGGTCACACACCACCCCCCCACTTGGTCACATACCATCCCTCCACTTGGTCACACACCACCCCCCCCACTTGGTCACATATCATCCCTCCACTTGGTCACATACCATCCCTCCACTTGGTCACATACCATCCCTCCACTTGGTCACATACCACCCCTCCACTTGGTCACATACCACCCCTCCACTTGGTCACATACCATCCCTCCACTTGGTCACATACCATCCCTCCACTTGGTCACATACCATCCCTCCACTTGGTCACATACCATCCCTCCACTTGGTCACATACCACCCCTCCACTTGGTCACATACCACCCCTCCACTTGGTCACATACCATCCCTCCACTTGGTCACATACCATCCCTCCACTTGGTCACATACCACCCCTCCACTTGGTCACATACCACCCCTCCACTTGGTCACATACCATCCCTCCACTTGGTCACATACCATCCCTCCACTTGGTCACATACCATCCCTCCACTTGGTCACATACCATCCCTCCACTTGGTCACATACCATCCCTCCACTTGGTCACACACCATCCCTCCACTTGGTCACACACCATCCCTCCACTTGGTCACATACCATCCCTCCACTTGGTCACATACCATCCCTCCACTTGGTCACATACCATCCCTCCACTTGGTCACATACCATCCCTCCACTTGGTCACATACCAAACAGCCTGGTTGCTCTCTGTGCACACTGGACATTTATTGATGAATTAATTTCGTAAAAGCCACTGGTGATTTTTTAAAGAACTTATTTCATACAAGCATTCCTACTCACCTCAGTAAGCAGGCAGTGTGTTGAATGTTGGTATTTCACAAAATGGAGGGATGGTCTTACCCTGTGTGTTGAATGTTGGTATTTCACAAAATGGGGGGATGGTCTTACCCTGTGTGTTGAATGTTGGTATTTCACAAAATGGGGGGATGGTCTTACCCTGTGTGTTGAATGTTGGTATTTCACAAAATGGGGGGATGGTCTTACCCTGTGTGTTGAATGTTGGTATTTCACCAAATGGGGGGATGGTCTTACCCAGTGTGTTGAATGTTGGTATTTCACAAAATGGAGGGATGGTCTTACCCAGTGTGTTGAATGTTGGTATTTCACAAAATGGAGGGATGGTCTTACCCTGTGTGTTGAATGTTGGTATTTCACAAAATGGGGGGATGGTCTTACCCTGTGTGTTGAATGTTGGTATTTCACAAAATGGAGGGATGGTCTTACCCAGTGTGTTGAATGTTGGTATTTCACAAAATGGAGGGATGGTCTTACCCTGTGTGTTGAATGTTGGTATTTCACAAAATGGAGGGATGGTCTTACCCTGTGTGTTGAATGTTGGTATTTCACAAAATGGAGGGATGGTCTTACCCTGTGTGTTGAATGTTGGTATTTCACAAAATGGAGGGATGGTCTTACCCTGTGTGTTGAATGTTGGTATTTCACAAAATGGAGGGATGGTCTTACCCAGTGTGTTGAATGTTGGTATTTCACAAAATGGAGGGATGGTCTTACCCTGTGTGTTGAATGTTGGTATTTCACCAAATGGAGGGATGGTCTTACCCTGTGTGTTGAATGTTGGTATTTCACCAAATGGAGGGATGGTCTTACCCAGTGTGTTGAATGTTGGTATTTCACCAAATGGAGGGATGGTCTTACCCTGTGTGTTGAATGTTGGTATTTCACCAAATGGAGGGATGGTCTTACCCAGTGTGTTGAATGTTGGTATTTCACCAAATGGAGGGATGGTCTTACCCTGTGTGTTGAATGTTGGTATTTCACCAAATGGAGGGATGGTCTTACCCAGTGTGTTGAATGTTGGTATTTCACCAAATGGAGGGATGGTCTTACCCAGTGTGTTGAATGTTGGTATTTCACAAAATGGAGGGATGGTCTTACCCTGTGTGTTGAATGTTGGTATTTCACAAAATGGAGGGATGGTCTTACCCAGTGTGTTGAATGTTGGTATTTCACCAAATGGAGGGATGGTCTTACCCTGTGTGTTGAATGTTGGTATTTCACCAAATGGAGGGATGGTCTTACCCAGTGTGTTGAATGTTGGTATTTCACCAAATGGAGGGATGGTCTTACCCTGTGTGTTGAATGTTGGTATTTCACCAAATGGAGGGATGGTCTTACCCAGTGTGTTGAATGTTGGTATTTCACCAAATGGAGGGATGGTCTTACCCTGTGTGTTGAATGTTGGTATTTCACCAAATGGAGGGATGGTCTTACCCAGTGTGTTGAATGTTGGTATTTCACCAAATGGAGGGATGGTCTTACCCAGTGTGTTGAATGTTGGTATTTCACCAAATGGAGGGATGGTCTTACCCAGTGTGTTGAATGTTGGTATTTCACCAAATGGAGGGATGGTCTTACCCAGTGTGTTGAATGTTGGTATTTCACCAAATGGAGGGATGGTCTTACCCAGTGTGTTGAATGTTGGTATTTCACCAAATGGAGGGATGGTCTTACCCAGTGTGTTGAATGTTGGTATTTCACAAAATGGAGGGATGGTCTTACCCTGTGTGTTGAATGTTGGTATTTCACAAAATGGAGGGATGGTCTTACCCAGTGTGTTGAATGTTGGTATTTCACCAAATGGAGGGATGGTCATACCCAGTGTGTTGAATGTTGGTATTTCACAAAATGGAGGGATGGTCTTACCCAGTGTGTTGAATGTTGGTATTTCACAAAATGGAGGGATGGTCTTACCCTGTGTGTTGAATGTTGGTATTTCACAAAATGGAGGGATGGTCTTACCCAGTGTGTTGAATGTTGGTATTTCACAAAATGGAGGGATGGTCTTACCCAGTGTGTTGAATGTTGGTATTTCACAAAATGGAGGGATGGTCTTACCCAGTGTGTTGAATGTTGGTATTTCACAAAATGGAGGGATGGTCTTACCCTGTGTGTTGAATGTTGGTATTTCACAAAATGGAGGGATGGTCTTACCCAGTGTGTTGAATGTTGGTATTTCACAAAATGGAGGGATGGTCTTACCCAGTGTGTTGAATGTTGGTATTTCACAAAATGGAGGGATGGTCTTACCCTGTGTGTTGAATGTTGGTATTTCACAAAATGGAGGGATGGTCTTACCCTGTGTGTTGAATGTTGGTATTTCACAAAATGGAGGGATGGTCTTACCCTGTGTGTTGAATGTTGGTATTTCACAAAATGGAGGGATGGTCTTACCCTGTGTGTTGAATGTTGGTATTTCACAAAATGGAGGGATGGTCTTACCCTGTGTGTTGAATGTTGGTATTTCACAAAATGGAGGGATGGTCTTACCCTGTGTGTTGAATGTTGGTATTTCACAAAATGGAGGGATGGTCTTACCCTGTGTGTTGAATGTTGGTATTTCACAAAATGGAGGGATGGTCTTACCCTGTGTGTTGAATGTTGGTATTTCACAAAATGGGGGGATGGTCTTACCCTGTGTGTTGAATGTTGGTATTTCACAAAATGGAGGGATGGTCTTACCCTGTGTGTTGAATGTTGGTATTTCACAAAATGGAGGGATGGTCTTACCCTGTGTGTTGAATGTTGGTATTTCACAAAATGGAGGGATGGTCTTACCCTGTGTGTTGAATGTTGGTATTTCACAAAATGGAGGGATGGTCTTACCCTGTGTGTTGAATGTTGGTATTTCACAAAATGGAGGGATGGTCTTACCCTGTGTGTTGAATGTTGGTATTTCACAAAATGGAGGGATGGTCTTACCCTGTGTGTTGAATGTTGGTATTTCACAAAATGGAGGGATGGTCTTACCCTGTGTGTTGAATGTTGGTATTTCACAAAATGGAGGGATGGTCTTACCCTGTGTGTTGAATGTTGGTATTTCACAAAATGGAGGGATGGTCTTACCCTGTGTGTTGAATGTTGGTATTTCACAAAATGGGGGGATGGTCTTACCCTGTGTGTTGAATGTTAGTATTTCACCAAATGGAGGGATGGTCTTACCCTGTGTGTTGAATGTTGGTATTTCACAAAATGGAGGGATGGTCTTACCCTGTGTGTTGAATGTTGGTATTTCACAAAATGGAGGGATGGTCTTACCCTGTGTGTTGAATGTTGGTATTTCACAAAATGGAGGGATGGTCTTACCCAGTGTGTTGAATGTTGGTATTTCACAAAATGGAGGGATGGTCTTACCCTGTGTGTTGAATGTTGGTATTTCACCAAATGGAGGGATGGTCTTACCCAGTGTGTTGAATGTTGGTATTTCACAAAATGGAGGGATGGTCTTACCCTGTGTGTTGAATGTTGGTATTTCACAAAATGGAGGGATGGTCTTACCCTGTGTGTTGAATGTTGGTATTTCACAAAATGGAGGGATGGTCTTACCCAGTGTGTTGAATGTTGGTATTTCACAAAATGGAGGGATGGTCTTACCCTGTGTGTTGAATGTTGGTATTTCACCAAATGGAGGGATGGTCTTACCCTGTGTAAAAGCCTGGCCTCACGTGGTAAACCGAACACAGAGTGTGCCTTTCACACAGCATGTCGTTCTGTGGTAGAGACAAAAGATCGAACTGATTTTGTCCTTATTGATAATGTGCCCGTATTTATGTTTTCCTCTACATTAATAGAACGTCAAACAGAGGCCTTTGCTAGGTTAATATGTCACCTTTCCATCTGTGGTACGTTGGAGAGTGGTGACAAAAGTGTGTGACAGTCAATAAGCCATGATCGATGGTTGACAGCTAGAAGGGAGCACGTGATACACACAGAACAAGGATGATCAGAGCTTTTGGCACACCACTTGTTGTTCAGGGAAAATAAAGGGTAAAATATGCAGCTGCAAGCCCAAACAAAATTTTGATGGAGTGATATGAAAGTTATTTCAAGCGAATGATGAATATATTCCTACTGTGCAGGGTCATGACCGTCGTGAGTGTGTGTGTGTGTGTGTGTGTGTGTGTGTGTGTGTGTGTGTGTGTGTGTGTACGTTCCTATCCATCAAACCGGGTTCACGGCTAGTTAACACTCAGTAAAAACTGGGTTCTTTTGAAAACTGGGTTCCTCAATCAGGGACCCACTTTTTTTAAGCATGACAAAGAGTGAAAATAAAAAAAATAAAAAAAATAAAAACGTCTTTTTTGACGGAAAGAATGTCATAACCATGTTCAAAATGACATTCTTTCCGTAAAAAAAAAATTAAAAAAAAAAAACTTTTTTTTTTGACGGAAAGAATGTCATAACCATGTTCAAAATGACATTCTTTCCGTCCCCTATAGGCGACGAAATAGGTCAAATTTTGTGCCTTTTTTAGTGTAAAATTCGTCGATCCCGGAGCGAGTACTGCACCCAGTGCCGTTGTAGTGCAAGTGCACTACAAAGGCACTGCGCCCAGTGCCGTTGTAGTGCAAGTGCACTACAAACGCACTATCCGTTGTGTGATGTGAGGAACCCAGTTTGGCGGAAAGGAACGTATGTGTGTGTGTGTGTGTGTGTGCGTGTGTGTGTGTGTGCGTGCGTGCGTGTGTTCGTGCGTTTGTACACGCGTGCGTGCGTGCGCGCGTGTATTTCTGTCCTTCGATATTTGTCTGTTGATCTGTGTCTGTGTAGGCCTACACGCGCAATGACTATACTTTCTATTCGTCGTTTGTATATCATTATCTCCACATTTTCAGTGCAATGCCGCTATTTGTTACCCCTTCTCTGCCTGTTTCAGCACAAGGTCGAACTTTTGGTGTTTTGGTGTGAATGTGTGTGCGTGCGTGCGTGTGTGTGTGTTTTCTTCTTCTTGTGTGTGCTTTTTCAATTATTTTTTGGGTACATGTGTTGATGCTCTTATGAATATATTCCTTTTCACAGAAAATGACCTTCTCATCTTGCAAAAATGAAGCTGCATGGTCTCAACCTAACTTGTTCTTGCATTTATACCTTTCTGCACTCACAGATAGCCGCGCCAAAGAGCACTTAAGGGCAAAATACATCTGTGCAGTCGCCACTACAAGGCTACATGCTGCAAAAGGGATTATGACGAGTACTTGACCTGTTTTCTTTTCACGCAACGTGTAGCGGGCTGGGGAAAAAAATAATCACCTCAATAATCTGCAGTGCGTCGTCTGTCCTGCTGGCGTTACACATGTGAGCGCTGGGCCTTATGGGTGCGCGCACGAAACCGTCGTGTCAAAGAAGCAATAAAAACTTTATGCACCTGCGTCTGAGCGGGAAATATATATATGATTCTTTATGGGTCTTTGCAAGCATGCACTACTAAGATAAAAGGCCTTCGCGTGAAGACAGTGCGGTTCGCGATTTCAGATCTGCAAGTAGTGGCTTTCTAAGAAAATAAGTCATTACACGTAGAGGTTACACGCCGAGTCTCAGTGATTATTAAAAATAATGGTCGAAGTTAGCGGATCATGAAAAATGCGAGCTTTAGCGAGCTTTTTCATGACCGCGAACTGAGACCATTATTTTTTATAATCACTGAGACGAGGTGTGTAACCTCTTTATTCCTCCTTTCTTCAGTTATTCAAAGATTAGAGGAGGTTTTTTGCGAAAGTTTGATCGAATCCTATTCACTCAACCAGTCAACCTGCGCAGGCGATCGATTAATGCGCGGTTGTATAGTTCCGTGCAAATCATTCCATTCTGTTAACACTTCTTGTCAGTTTTCCTATTTTTGACTAAAATCAAGTACACAGATATGCTGTTATTCTGCTGTGGCGGCAAAGGCAGATATTGTGTGTTCTGTATATGTTTTGGTATCGCTTAGGATAATGTTCTTTCGTCAAATGGGACTAGCAGACGAACTTTTGCACCCGTGTTCCAACGTTAAAAACTGTATGAAGGTCAGTTTTCTGGGCAAAATAGTGTATGAAACCGCTTGATGTTGTTTAAATTGATGAGATGCGTGCATTTGGTTGCGTGTGATCTGTTTATTAAATGAAATATTGTTGAAAACTGACCGTCGGATTGCAGTCTGTTGTCGAAGAAACTGAGTGAAAAGAAGGGGAACTACTCTTGTCGCTAGACAAAGTATGAGTTACTTGCCTTGCGGGAAATTGCTTGTGATGAACGTTTGAGCACGGCAAATCTAGATTCAGAAAACAACCGAACTCATGGATTTTATATGAAGATTCATGTGTTCAGGCCTGTAGTTGTTAATTTAAATGCGGTATGTTTGTATTGTTTGCTCCAGAGATGTATACTTCGTACGTTAGAGCGTTCGGAACTTTTCAGTCGCAAAAAGTAGTACCGAAACAGAACAACTTCTCAACCCATTGCACTATCGAGGATTCAGGCTGTTGCTGGGTCGTTATTTGTTTGGTTGCTGGGTCATTATCGAAAAATAACTACCCCTACAAGTTTACAGAGGTAAAGAAGCAGAGGGGGGAATAAGATTCTTTATGGGTCTTTGCAAGCATGCACTACTAAGATAAAAGGCCTTCGCGTGAAGACAGTGCCGTTCGCGATTTCAGATCTGCAAGTAGTGGCTTTCTAAGAAAATAAGTCATTACACACACAACACACACCTGCACACACTGTTGATTTGTGGTATGTGTCTAAGTGGAAGAATGGCCTGATCCAAAGTAAAAGTCTGGCCATATATCTAAGATGGGAAGTCTGGCCATATATCTAAGATGGGAAGCCTGGCCATATATCTAAGATGGGAAGCCTGGCCATATATCTAAGATGGGAAGAGACAGAGACAGACAGCGTGGCGGTTCGCCGTCTTAGAGCACGTGTGAACATTTTCCTCCACCAGTTTGTGCCCACTCAAAGGAAGGCAAGAACATACAGACAGACAAAAGCCGCCAGACCCCATCACAAACAGAACTCTACAATCCACAGGTGTTGCCTCCACACACACACACACACACACACACACACACACACACACACACACACACACACACACACACACACACACACACACACACACACACAGACACACAGAAGCCGTATATATCTATCTATATATATAAATATATAGAGATAGATGACAGTGGATTTTTCGATAAATAGATTCGACCTTTGCACTTTTACAGTGAGGACAACTTACGGGTACATGCAAGTAAAACAACTTCTAAGGCGAACAACTCTGCAGAGTCTGCTGTCAGTGAAGGGCGACGGTAGTCTCCCTGTCACACTTTACCCCCTTTGAATGAACTTTGTCCCCAAAGTTCCGAACCATGGACCCGCCAAGCTTAGGTCCCTCCCAGGTTGGTGGAATGGGAACAGTGAGAAAATGATTCAGTGGCCATAATGCCATTCCTGAACATATTATGTCGAGTCCCATCCCTGTCGACGACGTCAAATGTAATCGAGTGCCGAAACACCACAATCACCTTTGAAGGCGAAGTCCTCTCAAACGGGATTGAGAATTTTAGAGCTTATTTTTAAGCCCTATATTAATTGTTATGGCTTCTCAAAGGCCAGAACATACAGACAGACAAAAGCCGCCAGACCCCATCACAAACAGAACTCTACAATCCACAGGTGTTGCCTCCACACACACACACACACACACACACACACACACACACACACACACACACACACACACACACACACACACACACACACACACACACACACACACACACACGAAACAATCAAAACAATTACATCTCTCTTTAAATTCTCAAGCCGCTCTTCCCAAGATTAAAGGCACAGTAAGCCTCCCGTAAACCATCACAGATACTGTCAGGCATTTACACACAGTACAAACACCCTTCCATTTGAACGCTCATCAAACGGGAACATCCCAGGTGCCCTACGTAAAGAGCGAGCAATTTTTACAGAGTGATCTCCCATATGTTGTTCACGAGCAGTGTTCGCAAGACGAAAAATAATGATTACGGATTGGCCGACTTCGACAGTGATCTCCGTTCTGTTCTTCACAGTTATGATACAGACATCGTTCTAAGATCAAAACAAGTGAAAATGTTGGGACTGCTGCCGGAAGGAGACCGTAATATATGGTTGCATCACTGTCAAAAAAATCGTCTGCTCCAGCAAACGCCGAAACCAAACGGTTGATTATCACGTGACACTTATGCCATATTTAGAGTTGTTTGCACAGTAAATACATCCACAAAAAATAGCTCGCTTGAAACTGTCTAAAATAAAAATTCCTCTGTAATTTAAAAATTACAAAACGCCATGAAAAATCATTGTCGACGATCGCGAATCTGCTTACATCCATAACACATTACAAAAAGCTCTAAATATGTTTAAAAAAAAAAATAAAAAAAATAAAAAATAAAAAAATCAAGGCATCCTGTCAGGGAGAGAATGAGCCGAACTCATTTTGACCTGAGGTCAGGATGGATCGGACCGTGGTGCGTTTTGGCGCTAGACCTAACTTTTAAAATCTAAATAATAAATTGACAGCTTGTTACACAAACATTCTTAAATCATAAAAGAATTATTTTTTCATCAAGACAAGATCAGTACAATTCGAAGTTTTGAAAGTTTGAAAAAAGAAAAGCCCGGAAGCAGAATCACGCAAGGTTGTGGTTCCCGTAGCAGACGACGGTTTAGAGGCATCGCCAGTTCCTCTGAACAGTCAAAGCTAGCCATCGCTAGAGTTCTTGTGAACCACAGCCGTTTATTTCGTGCATAGTGAGAGGTACATAATAACGTGCCATTGCAGATAAGCTCACATCAAGTCGCATTCAAATTACTAACTGACGACTACATTGTGAAAAAGGGAAACTGGATCACACGGGTTTACGATGGCTCAGGGGTAAGATAAACCACGCAAAAAGAAATTCTTTGAAAATTGGTCGCTCTTTACGGAGGGCACCTAGGATGTTCCCGTTTGGTGAGCGTTCAAATGGAAGTATGTTTGTACTGTGTGTAAAAGCCTGACAGTATCTGTGATGGTTTACGGGAGGCTTACTGTGCCTTTAAGATCTAGTCTAGCAACATGGATGGATGAAGCTTCTGTCGCACGGAGCTGAGTCCATTAGGGAGAGACCGGCACGGTTGGCCTAGTGGTAAGGCGTCCGCCCCGTGATCGGGAGGTCGTGGGTTCGAACCCCGGCCGGGTCATACCTAAGACTTTAAAATTGGCAATCTAGTGGCTGCTCCGCCTGGCGTCTGGCATTATGGGGTTAGTGCTAGGACTGGTTGGTCCGGTGTCAGACTAATGTGACTGGGTGAGACATGAAGCCTGTGCTGCGACTTCTGTCTTGTGTGTGGCGCACGTTATATGTCAAAGCAGCACCGCCCTGATATGGCCCTTCGTGGTCGGCTGGGCGTTAAGCAAACAAAAAAACCAAACCATTAGGGAGTGGTCTTGGTAGTTCGCTAGTTGACTCGGTAGGAGGGGGGGGGCACTACAGGGGAGGTGACGGGATCGTTAAAAGCTTGTTGGTTAACGTGGGGACGAACGCACGCTATCCAGTTGGCCGCTGTCAGCGTGAGTTCGTCCCCACGTTCGGCGAGAGATTTATTTCTCAGAGTCAACTTTGTGTGCAGACTCTCCTCGGTGTCCGAACACCCCCGTGTGTACACGCAAGCACAAGTCGAGACCAAGTGCGCACGAAAAAGATCCTGTAATCCATGTCAGAGTTCGGTGGGTTATAGAAACACGAAAATACCCAGCATGCTTCCTCCGAAAACGGCGTATGGCTGCCTAAATGGCGGGGTAAAAACGGTCATACACGTAAAATTCCACTCGTGCAAAAAACACGAGTGTACGTGGGAGTTTCAGCCCACGAACGCAGAAGAAGAAGAAGAAGAAGAAGAAGAAGAAGAAGAAAAAGAAGAAGAAGAAGAAGAAGAAGAAGAAGAAGGTTAAGAAATATAGAGATATTTTTCTCACAAGTTTGGGGTGGGGATGGAACAGTAAATGACACGCAGCTCCAGAACAGCGCCAAGCCGGAGGACGTTGACCATCTCCTGGGATCCATCTCCAGTTGTTTCACTGACATCAAGAACTGGATGACTGAGAACAAGTTGAAGCTGAACAGTGAGAAGACAGAGGCCCTTCTCGTTGGAACACGACAGAAGATTGCTTCCCTCACTGTGACCGACCTCCAGCTGGATGACGCGACTGTTCCACTCTCCCCTGCTGTCAAGAGCCTTGGCGTCTTTCTCGACTCCACTCTCTCCATGCAGACACACATCTCCTTCATCATCAAGACCTGCTTTTTCCACCTACGACGCATCGCCTCCATCCGTCGCTACCTCACCCACGACGCCTGTGTCAAGCTGGTTGTCTCCCTCATCTTCAGTCGTCTGGACTACTGCAACTCCCTTCTGGCTGGCCTCCCCGCCTCATCCATTCATGGCCTACAATGATTCCAGAACGCTGCCGCCAGGCTGACGCTGAGGAAGACGAAGCGAGACCACATCACCCCCTTACTTCGCTCCTTGCACTGGCTCCCTGTCAACACCCGAATCTCCTACAAACTGTCCACTCTGGTCTACAAGTGTCTCAACCACTCTGCTCCCGAGTACCTTCAATCCTCCCTGGACCTGTACACCCAGCCCTCCGACCGTCCCCTTCGTTCTGCTGCTGACCCACTCCGTCTTCACATCCCTCGCTCGAAATTCGCATCTGCTGGTCAGCGTGCATTTCCCTCCGCGGGCCCCTCCGTCTGGAACTCCCTGCCGCTTGAGCTTCGCCAGAGCCCCTCTCTTGACGCGTTCAAGAGTAGGTTGAAGACTCAGTTCTTCCCGTAGCTGGCTGCGACTTTCATGTTCGACGTGATGTCCAAAAGACATTCTTGTGCTGTGCTCTGTGAGAGGTGTTTTCTTTGTGTTTAATATTATTTTGTTTGGACCTAGCTATTGATGTGTACATTGTTGTTAAACAGTTGTTTGTTGTATGTTTATCAGGGTTTGCTAGTGTGTGATAGGGTTTGTGTCCGTCTGTAGATGTTAGTTTCTTTGTTAGTCCTGTGTTGACAACTCTTCGACAAGCGCTTAGAACTGTACCCACGGAATACGCGCTATATAAGCTTCATATTGATTGATTGATTGATTGATTGATTGATTGATAAACCGTAGGCTTGTTGTTGTTTTCACCTTATGTCAAAGTACATTTCTTGAACATGTATTATTTGAATAAACATTGTTTAAACCAAGATCCAGTCATCTTGACCATTTAACGATTTTTGTCAGGTTCTGACCGTAATTATTTTCTACTGATTTTTTTAAGCGTCCGTGAATGCACGCGTGCATGTGGACACGTAAGTTTGGCAGACACACAAAAAGAATGTAACGGAAAGTGGAGGCAGCTGGCGAGGATGTGATGAAAGACCCGTAAGACGAAACCCAATCTCTCAAGGCCACTCGAGACAGTCCCATTTATAGCGTAGAAACGGGATATGGAGCGTGTGAAATTGCAGCCAGTCGAGGACACGCCAAGAAATGGTTTGCACTTGTTCACCTTTAACCCCGAGGTCAATGCTTCCAGTTCGAGTGCCGAATTCTGGAACGTTTCGTCAGTGTTTTTTTCCCACTGATCTCAAAATAGATCAGTAGGTGGTTCCAGTGAGTTGTCGAACTTCCTTCAGTGCTTGCTTCCAGCACGAGTTTAGTTGAGGGCCCCAAAGGGGGGGGGGGGGGGGGGGGGGGGGGAGGGGGGGTATCATCACGATCACGGGAAGGGAAATTTTAGCTTTTAGTAGCTGACATGACATACTGTGATATATAGAGTGGGTTTTAGCATGGTGACACCACTGTGACGCGATGAAGCCAGACTATGTTTTAGCAGCTGGTTATATTACCGGAATACACATGTAGTATGTTTTAGTAGTTTTAGTCGTTCTTTAACCACAGTGATGTGTTGGAAGAGTTTATTTTTATGTGCTGTTTTAGAGGTACATTTTATCAGTATGGAACATGTTCAGTTCTTACAGTAGTTGATAGTGGGGGGGGGGGGGGGATCCTATCTTATTCTGCGTACTTTTATTGTGGTTCCGATAGCTCTTAGAGTTTCATAGTTCTCACCATGTCTGTATAGTGTATGTATTAGTTACTGTGATACCAAATTGTCTTACCCATGTATGTATGATGCTATGCGCCAGTGATGTATAAATGCTATTTATTTTTGTTTTTATCACACAGCAAGCTGCTTTCCTCGTGTATTTTTTATGTTCATTCATGTATTGTACACTTGGCAATAAATTATCTATCTATCTATCTATCTTTCACGATCACAGTTACCTTGATTTTTGTTTTCACGATCACAAACACCTAGAGGATCATAGAGTGATACAGCTGTGAAAAATGTACGTTGAAAATAAAATGCTTTGCAATAATGCCCATCACGATCACGAAAACAAATGACGATCACGATCACGAGACTTGATTTTTTTTGTCATCACGGATCACGGGCAAAGTCCCATCACGATCACAGAAATGGAAATTTCGGCAATCACGGTCACAGAAAGGTCAAAAAACGCCAATCACGATCACGATTTTAAACCCTTTGGGGCCCTCTTAGTTGTCGAACTTCGTTGTCTGTTTTCAGAAAGAGAAAAAAAGTCTTCTTGAATGTTCTCTTTCTTCTTCTGGCCAGTATTATTTTCTTATTCCAGAAGCAGTAATGGTCTGAGTAGAACAAGCTTGCAGGTATTGGTATTGGTTTCCTAATTATCGTCCTGTGAGGTCACCCTCACGGTTCATGGAAAATCGGGCTTCTTTCTTACTGGGGAAAGCCAGCTGCCATACGCCACGGTGCTACCCAATTTGTTCATTTCGTTTTCAAGCATTACGTGTATTTATGTTCCGAGGCCCTGAAACTTTGACTGTGAACTTGGGATCTTTATCGTGCGCATGCGTGCACTGACCTGGGGGTGTTCGGACACCGAGTCGGCACAGAATTGACTCTGGAAGAACGTGGGGGTTAACCCGCGCAGATAGCGACAACCAACTGGTTTCAAGCCAGCGAGGCTACCGACTGAGCTATCTCCCGCCCATTGTGACCGGAGATCTCCATTTGTCATAGTATCGACAGGACAGAGAGAGAGGGGGGGGGGGGGGGATAAGATGAAGAAAACTAACAACATAACATTAAGAAACATATTTGAGCCTTTTTCTTCTACACTTATTCTTTGAATCGTAAATGACGATGATCACCAGAAGAGTGTTTCTGTTTCCGTCAAAGTGAAGTTTATTCGAAGGAATGTGCAGTTCAGCTCACTATTATCAGAGATGACCAAGCGTTTACATGGAATAAGACCACCCCTGCACTTGGTCACATACCAACATCAAGGCTGCTGACTTTTAAGTCGTTAATTCATTCAAACAAATTGCAACTCTGCACAGGAAGGACCTGGGATGTTGAGATTTGGTATGTCAAAGACGGGCGCTGTGGCGGGCCCGGTGGTAAGACGCCGGCCTCTTAGTCAGAAGGTCGAGGGTTCGAATCCCGGCCGCGGACGCCTGGTGGGTTAAGTGTGGAGATTTTTCCGATCTCCCAGGTCAACTTATGTGCAGACCTGCTTAGTGGCTTATCCCCCTTCGTGTGTACACGCAAGCACAAGACCAAGACGGAAAAGATCCTGTAATCTATGTCAGAGTTCGGTGGGTTATAAAAACACGAAAATATCCAGCATGCTTCCTCCGAAAGCGGCGTATGGCTGCCTTAATGGCAGGGTAAAAACGGTCATACACGAAAAAATTCCACTCGTGCAAAAACACGAGTGTACGTCAATCAATCAATATGAGGCTTATATCGCGCGTATTCCGTGGGTACAGTTCTAAGCGCAGGGATTTTTATTTTTTTCATTTTTTATTTTATGCAATTTATATCGCGCACATATTCAAGGCGCAGGGATTTATTTATGCCGTGTGAGATGGAATTTTTTTTACACAATACATCACGCATTCACATCGGCCAGCAGATCGCAGCCATTTCGGCGCATATCCTACTTTTCACGGCCTATTATTCCAAGTCACACGGGTATTTTGGTGGACATTTTTATCTATACCTATGCAATTTTGCCAGGAAAGACCCTTTTGTCAATCGTGGGATCTTTAACGTGCACACCCCAATGTAGTGTACACGAAGGGACCTCGGTTTTTCGTCTCATCCGAAAGACTAGCACTTGAACCCACCACCTAGGTTAGGAAAGGGGGGAGAAAATTGCTAACGCCCTGACCCAGGGTCGAACTCGCAACCTCTCGCTTCCGAGCGCAAGTGCGTTACCACTCGGCCACCCAGTCCCGTACGTGGGAGTTTCAGCCCACGAACGCAGAAAAAAAGAAGAAGGTATGTCTAAGAGTGAAGGGCGGGGCTCCCCACACTGTGCGTCCCTGTTCTATTCGCACTAGAAGCCGATAACACGCACTAGAAATACATTGAGGGGACCCCGGGAAGCTCTAAACCTACACAGAGCGGGTCCCGGGACGCACTAAATTTACGTTATCGACGGTACCGTACCGTAGATACTGTTTTTAGACTGTAGTCGTCAGCCAAGTCTAGTGCAAGCACCAATGCCAATTTCACGTGGGAACAACATCGGAAAGTATGCTGAAGCCGATGCAGATGTAGCGGCGCCCGGCAAAGGTTTTGATCTAAAAAGCACTGCATGGTTGATAGCGCAAAAGCACACCGGGCGGCTGTAGCGGTGAAAGAACACTGGACGTGTGTATGTGTGTGTTCGTGTGTCCGTGCGTGTCCTATTATAAGTTGACCGTGGGCTTTGAGGCCCCTGGTGTTTTGGACCCTCTAAAACTTTGGTAAGGGGATTCATGGACCCTCTTCAAATTCAAAGTGGGGGTTCCGGACCCTCCAGGTGAGGCGTCCGGGGTGAGCCCTGGAAGGGATGACCTTATCTCATTTAAAAGGCTGGCCAGATCTGAAATGGTGAGCCTCGAAGGGATGACCTTATCTCATTTAAAAGGCTGGCCAGATCTGAAATGGTGAGCCTGGAAGGGATGACCTTATCTCATTTAAAAGGTTGGCCAGATCTGAAATGGTGAGCCTGGAAGGGATGACCTTATCTCATTTAAAAGGCTGGCCAGATCTGAAATGGTGAGCCTGGAAGGGATGACCTTATCTCATTTAAAAGGCTGGCCAGATCTGAAATGGTGAGCCTGGAAGGGATGACCTTATCTCATTTAAAAGGCTGGCCAGATCTGAAATGGTGAGCCTGGAAGGGATGACCTTATCTCATTTAAAAGGCTGGCCAGATCTGAAATGGTGAGCCTGGAAGGGATGACCTTATCTCATTAGGCTGGCCAGATCTGAAATGGTGAGCCTGGAAGGGATGACCTTATCTCATTAGGCTGGCCAGATCTGAAATGGTGAGCCTGGAAGGGATGACCTTATCTCATTTAAAACGCTGGCCAGATCTGAAATGGTGAGCCCTGGAAGGGATGACCTTATCTCATTTAAAAGGCTGGCCAGATCTGAAATGGTGAGCCTGGAAGGGATGACCTTATCTCATTTAAAAGGCTGGCCAGATCTGAAATGGTGAGCCTGGAAGGGATGACCCTTCCTCATTTAAAAGGCTGGCCAGATCTGAAATGGTGAGCCCTGGAAGGGATGACCTTATCTCATTTAAAAGGCTGGCCAGATCTGAAATGGTGAGCCCTGGAAGGGATGACCTTATCTCATTTAAAAGGCTGGCCAGATCTGAAATGGTGAGCCTGGAAGGGATGACCTTATCTCATTTAAAAGGCTGGCCAGATCTGAAATGGTGAGCCTGGAAGGGATGACCTTATCTCATTTAAAAGGCTGGCCAGATCTGAAATGGTGAGCCTGGAAGGGATGACCTTATCTCATTTAAAAGGCTGGCCAGATCTGAAATGGTGAGCCTGGAAGGGATGACCTTATCTCATTTAAAAGGCTGGCCAGATCTGAAATGGTGAGCCTGGAAGGGATGACCTTATCTCATTTAAAAGGCTGGCCAGATCTGAAATGGTGAGCCTGGAAGGGATGACCTTATCTCATTTAAAAGGCTGGCCAGATCTGAAATGGTGAGCCTGGAAGGGATGACCTTATCTCATTTAAAACGCTGGCCAGATCTGAAATGGTGAGCCTGGAAGGGATGACCTTATCTCATTTAAAAGGCTGGCCAGATCTGAAATGGTGAGCCTGGAAGGGATGACCTTATCTCATTTAAAAGGCTGGCCAGATCTGAAATGGTGAGCCCTGGAAGGGATGACCTTATCTCATTTAAAAGGCTGGCCAGATCTGAAATGGTGAGCCTGGAAGGGATGACCTTATCTCATTTAAAAGGCTGGCCAGATCTGAAATGGTGAGCCTGGAAGGGATGACCTTATCTCATTTAAAACGCTGGCCAGATCTGAAATGGTGAGCCCTGGAAGGGATGACCTTATCTCATTTAAAAGGCTGGTCAGATCTGAAATGGTGAGCCTGGAAGGGATGACCTTATCTCATTTAAAACGCTGGCCAGATCTGAAATGGTGAGCCTGGAAGGGATGACCTTATCTCATTTAAAACGCTGGCCAGATCTGAAATGGTGAGCCCTGGAAGGGATATCGATGACCTTATCTCATTTAAAAGGCTGGCCAGATCTGAAATGGTGAGCCTGGAAGGGATGACCTTATCTCATTTAAAAGGCTG
Organism: Littorina saxatilis; assembly: GCF_037325665.1. NCBI lineage: Eukaryota > Metazoa > Mollusca > Gastropoda > Littorinimorpha > Littorinidae > Littorina > Littorina saxatilis. The sequence continues at coordinate 102,181,528 of NC_090246.1, read as the reverse complement.
GCCAGATCTGAAATGGTGAGCCGTGTTCACGAGGAGGACTGTACCATTAAGGTTTTAGGTTTTAGGTTTTAGGTTTTAGGTTTTAGGTTTTAGATTTTTAAAATGCTGTTATTATTGTTGTCAGTTTATTCTTACGTTATTTTGCTAGAATATATTATATGTATTTGATTTTATGTTTAATAGTATGTTCTTATGCATAGCTAATAATTATGTAAAGCGCGGAGAGAATAGACTACTGTGATTCGCGCTATATAAGCTGTCATTATTATTTAAGTTATTAAGACATCCCAGTGCACTAAGGGATTTATAGAGCAAATCGAGAAAATTAATCATTATTTTCGAGATTTGCTCTATAAATCCCTTAGTGCTCTGGGATTGTTTCAATAACGATATTGTCAGTACCGCCAGAGAAAAAAGAAGATTCAAAACGCACATTTTGCTACGCGCATTTGGATAGGCGTAACTGTGTGGTCAGGTTTGTGTCAGATCTACTTTTGTGTGGGCTGTCTCAAGTGTGTCGTGCTTTCGTCACACGCAAACTCTTGTTTTAATTTCTGTTGGTAACTTCCAGAGTAGCGTTAAGCTAAAAAGTGATGATCTTTCATGCAGACTTCATTTAAACTCGGAGAAAGGACTGTGCTCTTAGTTATTTGCATAGATGTCCTTGACCACACATCTAGGCTTTTTCTCTTTTTTTTTCTCACTTTTGGCAGGGTTCACTCTAAATTTGCCGCCTAACGGTTTTCAGGTTTGTGTTTCTGCAACTGTTTTGACATGTGAAAGTTATCCAGAGAGGGTGAATACAGCCAATGAAATTGTTTTGAGCGCTCTAGCGCCGTTAGTTTGTCAGAACAGGAGGTGGTCCATATTAGGAGCCGGTCCATATCAGGAGCCCTTCCCCTATGTGTTTGTTTGTAAAGGTGTGTGTGTCCGTCTGTCTATGTGCGTATTTGTTTGTTTGTTTGCTTAACGCCCAGCCGACCACGAAGGGCCATATCAGGGTGGTCACTGCTTTGACATATAACGTGCGCCACACACAAGACAGAAGTCGCAGCACAGGCTTCATGTCTCACCCAGTCACATTCTGACACCGGACCAACCAGTCCTAGCACTGACCCCATAATGCCAGACGCCAGGCGGAGCAGCCACTAGATTGCCAATTTTAAAGTCTTAGGTATGACCCGGCCGGGGTTCGAACCCACGACCTCCCGATCACGGGGCGGACGCCTTACCACTAGGCCAACCGTGCCGGTCTATGTGCGTACGAGTGTGTGTTTTGTGTGTATGAGATTTGTGTGAGTCAATGTGTGTGTGTGTGTGTGTGTGTGTGCGTGCGTGCATGCGTGCGTATGTACATGTGTGTGTGTGTGTGTGTGTGTGTGTGTGTGTGGGTGTGTGTCTGTTTGTATAAGAGAGAAAGAAAGAGAGAGAGAGAGAGAAAGAGAGGGAGAGAGAGAGAGAGAGTGGTTGGGTGTGTGCGTGTGCGTAAGTGTATGTGTGTGTGTATTTGTTTGTAAAGGTGTGTATGTCCGTCTGTCTATATGTGCGTATGGGTGTGTGTTTTGTGTGTATGAAGTGTGTGTGAGAGAGTGAGTGAGTGCGTGTGAGTGTGTATGTGTGTACGTGTGTAACTTGGGGTGTGTGTGTGCGTGTGTGTGCGTGTGTGTGTGTGTCAGTCAGTGTGCCTGTGTGTGTGTGTGTGTTCGTGTGTGTCACAGTGTGTGTTTGAGAGAGAGAGAGAGAGAGAGAGAGAGAGAGAGAGAGAGAGTAAGAGAGAGGTTTGTCTTTCGCTGGGGTATGCAGTGCCTTGGCCTTGGCGTTGCACTTCTACTTAATTATTATTATCCCTTTACAAACACTCTATCTTCGAAAAAAGAAAAGAAATAAAACTGACAATCCTTTTCTACTGTTAAGCTTTGAAGCGCAACTAACAACGATCAGCAAAGGAATGTTTAATTCTCATTCCGACAAAGCAAAGTTATTGGAAGCAAAGTTATTGGAAGCAAAGTTCAATGTCGGTGTTGATGATTATGCAGCCTTGGTATACCCTTTCATAATCCAGGACTTTCCTTTAGTTTCACTGCTAAAGGCGTCGACACACGGACGTTTCAAAAATGACACACGTGTTGAGGTCCATCCCTCTTCCCGTGCCATTCCCACTTTACACTACTTTTACTTTCTGCCGAACGGAAGTGCTGGAAGTGGGTTCAATCAAAAGCGTAGAAACCAGGAAACGGAACTTTGATCCGAGTTCCTATGCGTGTCTACATAACGCAAAAGTTAACCTCTTAGGTATTTTTGAAACCGTAAGTCTCTTTATATAGGTTCGTTGAAACCGAATGTAAATGTGGGGGTCGGTTTCGGCTGAGTGAAGTGTTCATGAAGAGGATCTATTTCCTGTGTTAAAAGGGTTCGTTGATCGCTAATAACCACAATGACGGTGTTGGCATTTCCTGAGCTCTACCAAAGTCAAGCATCTGTTGTTATTGCTATTACTACTAGATTCGGTATAGTGCGTTTTTATAATCTTTGGACAGTGATCATGAATGTTTTGATTAAAAAAAAGAAGGATTGCTTGTATCCCTGCATAGTTTTTGTCTAAATGAACTTTCTCAATATGAGCGCCAAAATCTTCTCATAAACACATGTCTGTGTTTTCATGCTTGCACTTTTTTTGGGGGGTGGGGTGTGTGTGTGTGTGTGTGGGGGGGGGGGGGTGGGGGGGGTGGGGGGGGGGGGTTGGAGGCACTTTTGAGTGAATACCTAAAATTGTCAAAAATGGAAACTAATCAGAACCGTCACTATATATCGTGCCGTTGGCTGACATACCCTACGAAACTTTTTCTTGTAAGCTTAAAGGCACAGTAAGCCTCCCGTAAACCATCACAGATACTGTCAGGGTTTTACACACAGTACAAACACCCTTTCGTTTAAACGCTCCCCGCTTGAGAACATCCTAGGTATTCTACGTAAAGAGCGAGCAATTTTCAAAGAATTTATTTTCGTGGACCGTCTGATCGGCAAATAAGGCTCCTCGTTTTGGCGCTAGAACTAACTTTTAAAATCTAAATAATAAATTGACAGCTTGTTACACAAACATTCTTAAATCATAAAAGTTTTTTTTCCATCATGACAAGATCAGTACAGTTCGAAGTTTTGAAAGTTTGAAAAAAGAAAAGCCCGGAAACGTGTCACGCAAACCGTCTTTCTCGTAGCAGACGACGGTTGTGCCTAGCGCCCGTTCCTCTGAACGGTCAACCGCCACCGCTCTAGTTCGTGTGAATCGCAGCCGTTTGTTGCGTTTTGAATCAGAGGTACACAATAACGTGCTACTGCAGATAAGCTTACAGCGAGTCGCATTGAAATCACAAACTGATGACTACATTGTGAAAAACGGAAACTGTATCACGATGGCGCAGGGGTAAGATAAACCACGCAAAAATAAATTCTTTGAAAATCGCTCGCTCTTTACGGAGGACACCTAGGATGTTCAAAAGCGGTGAGTGTGTAAATGAAAGGGAGTTTGTACTGTGTGTAAAAGCCAGACAGTATCTGTGATGGTTTACGGGAGGCTTACTGTGCCTTTAATAGAGACAAACATAAGGACATTTGAAACGAGTCATTCAATGTGTGCACACCTTTGGGCATTTAGTCACATTACAGTTTCAATAGCAATAGGGATATCAATTCTGGGAAATGCCCACATGATATCATTCATGAAGTATCCGCAAAGCTTTGACTCAGCGCTTTCAAACACACCAACAAAAGTGCATCGATGAATGATTGTCTTCGATCATCAGTTTATTTTACAATCAATTGTATTGTGTGGAAGTCTCTGCCATGAGAACAATGAAGTTAATAAGGACGCGAGATACACAACATGTGTCATTATACTCTGGCGTACGTGCGTATCAAAGGGAAGTTCGCTGGAAAAAACACACAGAAAAACGGTTGGTATTGAACGAGAAACGACCAATTTCATCTAATACATGAGAAACAAAAGCTGAATAGTGTCCACTCTAAAAACAGAAAACATGAAAAAGTATAACTGTACCATTCTTTTTTCTAATAGCAAAAGTGAAAACTGCACACTCGAAAATAGTATTCACACACACACACACACACACACACACACACACACACACACACACATACACACACACACACACACACACACACAAACGCTCGCGTGTACACACATACGCACCCCTCACACACACACACACTTATTATCTAAATCGAGGAGTAAATAAGTAAAAATAATAACTATTTGAATAAATGATTGATAGATACATACATGAACAAATACACAACTAAATCAATGATTGATAGAATAAATAGATAAAATGGCTATAAAAACACACACAGATGAATAAATACATAACAACAACAACATTCGTTAGTCAAATTCAGCAAACCCAGCTCACTCACCAAAGTAAGCTATTTGAATACTGTGATTTACACACAAGGCAATATAGTAAGTCAAGGCAAGGCAAGGCAAGGCAAGGCAAGGCAAGGCAAGGCAAGGCAAGGCAAGGCAAGGCAAGGCAAGGCAATATAGTAAGTCAAGGCAAGGCAAGCCAAGGCAAGGCAAGGCAAGCCAAGGCAAGGCAAGCCAAGGCAAGGCAAGGCAAGGCAAGGCAAGCCAAGGCAAGGCAAGGCAAGGCAAGGCAAGGCAAGGCAAGGCAAGGCAAGGCAAGGCAAGGCAAGGCAAGGCAAGGCTGGAAAATAAGTAGAGTAAAGAACAAAGCCAATCACACTACAGTACAAATGAAACACACACAACACACACACACACACACACAACACACACACACACACACACACACACACAAACACACACACACACACACACACACACACACACACACACACACACACACACACACACACACACACGAAACCGAAGGAATTTGTTGCGCTTTAATGTCAACAAAACAGGAAAATAGCAACAGCAGTGACAAAACGTTTTACTGAAATCAACAGCAGCAAATACAAACAATCAAAAGAATAGAAAATGATCAGAATCCAGTGAAACAGATTATTCATCAGCCCCTTTGGCTTTCCATAATCCTTTGAAAAAAAAAGAAGAAAAAAAAGGAAAGCAGAGAAAGAAGGCCTAATTTTCTCATCACATTTTCTTCTGTTTACTAAAATCGGGAGTTTCCGAACTTAATATGCAGAAAATTGCAAATCAAACGATACCCAGGCAAATCTTTTGTTTAAGGATCCGGTTGCCCGGATGTTGTTGTCACGTTTGCAAAACAAAAATGAATTGTGCGTTTTGACAGTCATCCTCAAAGGATGTCTCGTGATTGGCCATTGTTTCCTGACAAAATGCTCAGTAATCATTTTAAACACACTGTTTAAATTTAGTTTAGTTTTTTTTATGAATATTCTTTATAAACAAAAGTAGTAGGGTGCTTTGTTACCCTTAAAAAGTGGATGGCAAAACAAAGAAGAAGCATCAACATGAAAAAAAGACAACGTAAATGTACGTGTTGTGAGCGGAGCAAGTTCTCCAGAGAAAAACGTTGATGACAAATCATGCAAATGTTTGAATTGGTTCCACGGAGCTGAAAACTATAGGGGGTAAAAATTCACTGAGAGGACAGTACACACAAATACACCCAAACAAGGGAAATGAAAAATAGTCATCTATAAATGATTATTCTCAATCGAGAAACAAAGTGATGAGGATATGGGTTTGAATAGTTGTCCCCTGACGAGGCTACCTTTCAGTTTCCCCAGAAAACCTCTATAAAATCACAAAGAAGTTATCCTAACAATTTGAAACTGTAAATATTGCTGAAAAGTACTATAATTGGGAGAGGTACTTAGGGATCTCTGGGCTGCCTACTGCATTTGCCGGGTTTGGCAGACCCTTGATTTTTTACCCCCTATAACTTCTGGATTTCTTTGGCTAATGCAGCAATGACTATAAACTTTGCTAAAAGACCACACTATCGGATATTGATTCGTGGCAGATGCCTTTTTACGAGGATTGCTGGTCTTTATTTCTTGAGACTTTCTGTTTTTCTTTTTTAATACGATTATCTATTGTGTGACTATGTGAAAGAATGCTCGATCAGGATTCACTGTGACAATCGACAAAATCACTTTTTACCAAAAAGGTAAATGAACCGGGTAATAATTGTCAGCTCGGACGTTTGTGTTGCAGCTTTTCTTTGACGGAATTGTGAATGACTTCTGTCCTTGCCGTATTCTAATTGCCAGAACCACAACACAGTATATTGGTCCATCATTTTGTCATTTTATGAAGCTTTGCGCATGTGTACAGGATTCCGAGTAGGGTCCTGACTGTTCGCGCGCGCGTGCACAAACGGACGCTGAACCAGACACAGAAACAAACAAACAAACAAACACACGCACAAACAGACAGAAATACAGGCTGACACACACACACGGACGCAGAAACAGAGACACAGAAACAAACACACACATATACACACACACACGGTCACAACTAGATCAACCAGATTCATAAGCAAAAATGACAAAGGCGCACATAATTATCACAGAAAGTCACGAACACAAATTCTGGGGCATAGCGCTTTTGAACAGTAAGTGCGTACAGATGGTTGCCAGAAGTTTGCTTCCCTCAGAGGGAGCAAAGCGTACAGTAACAATCCCTAAAAGATAGGTGCAGAAAACAATAAAGTCTGCACTGAGTCACCCACACGATCATGTTCGTTACAACCGGAAAAAGAAGAAAAAAAAGCCTGCTACAGGAAGATAAAAAAAAACTCTTTGTTTCTCCTCAATCAACCGAATACAAACGCAGTTCCAGAGTGGTTGGAAATATGAGCAGAAACTAAATATATATCGAAGGCACAATATAGAGCAAAGTTCTCATCTTGGAATAAATGTATCCAGCGTAATGGTGACGTCACTGTGGTATGCAGCCAGCCTAATGACTGCGTGACTGTGTTCGAATATTTGCACCGTTGGTGACTGGCACTACAACGTCTGTGAGAGAGAAATTCAAGTTTTACGCCCTCACGGCAAAGCCATTAGGGGCATGTTCCCTGGTTTTACCCCGACTTTAGATGAGATACACAAGTGTATCAGTGTTTAGGTGGTATCAGCTGTCTGCACTTATGGCAGAATGACCGAGGTCTTTTACGTGCAACTGTGGTGACACGGGGATGGGACATGGATACCGTCTCTGGGTCTGCACATAAAGTTGCCCTGTGTCCGTCCCGGCCCGGATTCGAACCCGCGACCGTAGGATCACGACGTCTGTGTTAAAGTGAATAGGATTTACACATATTCTTTTGGGGATGGCTTGGGCACAGCAACATTTCTTACTAGTCAAGAATTTCTATTTATGACATCAAAGCGTTTGGGTTTCTTCTGAAGAGATCTGTTCATGTCCATGAAATAAACGTTTAAAAAGTGAGTGATTACTATCAACTACGTTGGCTGGCTCTTCCCATCCTGAACTCAGGTAAAATGAGTTCCTTCCCTTCGGGTCTCATTTATCCCTGACAGGATGCTTTTGTTTTCTTGTTCTGGAGGAGAAATCGAATTTTTTTTAAACATATTTAAAGCTTTTCGTAATGTGTTATTGATATAAGCAGATTCGCGATCGTCAATAATGATTTTTTATGGTGTTGTGTAATTTTTAAATTACAAAGGAATTGTTATAAGACAGTTTCAAGCGAGTTATCTTTCGCGGTTGGATTTACTGTGCAAACAACTCTAAATATGGCAAAAGTGTCACGTGATAATCAACTTTGTCACGTGATCATAACAAAATGGCTACGGAGCGGACACCGGTTAAAAGTAGATGTGTCCTTTGTGACAATAAAAAGACCGAGTCCAGCCATAATTATACGGTTGAGGGCAAAGTTGGGGGAAAAAATGAACAGCTTGGTGAAATGGTTGAGTCTCTCAGTGGAGAATCTGTTCGTCGAGAGATGGAAAAATCGGCCATTCTGCAATCACTTTCGTCTTTTCTCAGAAACATTAGCGAAAAACATATGGGAGATAACTCTGTATTCTTGTTTTGATAGATTTCGGCTTTTAGCTCCTTTACTCCGCGTAGTAATGATCCATCCTGTCAGAGAGACACTGAGCGAGAGCGTGGACCGATGATTACCAGAATGGGCTCTTCCATGATTACTACGCATTGTTTTTTTCCCCTACGTCAGTCTTTCTGCTGCGTATCAATAGAGAATACTACATGGCTTGCTGTGTTGTACCAGATTTACACGAGGTTTTTTTTTAAATATTGAACTGCGAGCGAAAGCGAGCTGTTCACTATTTGAAAAAGCAACGAGTGTAAATCTGGTACGACACAGCAAGCCATGTAGTATTCTGTTTATCCTATAGCTGTATTTACATGTATTTTACTGAAAATGCCCTGCAGTCGAGGCAGCTAAATTGAAGACGCTTGTTTCGGAACCTCGATCTCTTCTAAAGCCTCGTGCAATCTATTACGTCAAAGCAAAGAAACGTCTCTCTGAAAGTGTGGCGTGACGTGTTAGTTCTAAAGATTCATCGAGGGTAATTAGCGAGCGCAATTTTTTTTCTATAATGACGTTTGTCTCGATGACTTTGGCATCATAAGCAGTGGAAAAACCGGTCCCTGCCAGACTTGCTTGACATGACCTCATTTACATGGTATACACACGTGTGATTTGAACGATTATTATCTCACGGGTGTCTTTCTCACGTATGTAGGATAATTGTGTTTATCTACCCTGACACAGTAGTAGTATATTTTAACAAATAATCATAGTACACGTGCACACTGTGAAGATACACAAAAATTAACACAAAGCCAGCGCAGTCATGCCACATCATAATCTTGTGCCTCGTTACACACACGTTGACAGCCATCAATTTATTTGCTTTGAAAAGAAGCAGTGCGGGTAGTATACCGACCCCTAAGTCATTACATGAAAGCGTTTTACACGTGATATGTGCTTGTGCATCTTCTTTAGTGACATGTACAAACTAGTAGAGATTTGATTATTCATAACTGAGTCAAAAAAAAACAAGTCGCGTAAGGCGAAATTACTACATTTAGTCAAGCTGTGGAACTCACAGAATGAAACTGAACGTAGTCCGCCGCGAGTGCAAAACGCAGTGAAAGTGACGAGCCTGTTTGGCGCGGCAGCGGTTGCGCTGTGCTTCATAGCACGCTTTACTGTACCTCTCTTCGTTTTAACTTTCTGAGCGTGTTTTTAATCCAAACATATCATATCTATATGTTTTTGGAATCAGGAACCGACAAGGAATAAGATGAAATAGTTTTTAAATCGATTTCAAAAATTTAATTTTGATCATAATTTTTATATTTTTAATTTTCAGAGATTGTTTTTAATCCAAATATAACATATGTATATGTTTTTGGAATCAGAAAATGACGAAGAATAAGATGAAATTGTTTTTAGATCGTTTAATAAAAAAATAATTTTAATTACAAGTTTCCGATTTTTAATGACCAAACTCACTCATTAGTTTTTAAGCCACCAAGCTGAAATGCAATACCAAACCCCGGCCTTTGTCGAAGATTGCTTTGCCAAAATTTCAATCAATTTAATGGAAAAATGAGGGTGTGACAGTGCCGCCTCAACTTTTACAAAAAGCCGGATATGACGTCATCAAAGGTATTTATCGAAAAAAGGAAAAAAACGTCCGGGGATATCATACCCAGAAACTCTCATGTCAAATTTCATAAAGATCGGCCCAGTAGTTTAGTCTGAATCGCTCTACACACACACACACAGACACACACACACACACACACACACACACACACACACACACACACACACACACACACACACACACACACACACACACACACACACACACACATACACCACGACCCTCGTCTCGATTTCCCCCTCTATATGCATTTTTCAAATATATATTTAGCGAGCTACTGCTTATTTGCCACAGGATTATGGTTTTTATTCCCCCCTCTGCTTCTTTACCTCTGTAAACTTGTAGGGGTAGTTATTTTTCGATAATGACCCAGCAACCAAACAAATAACGACCCAGCAACAGCCTGAATCCTCGATAGTGCAATGGGTTGAGAAGCTGTTCTGTTTCGGTACTACTTTTTGCGACTGAAAAGTTCCGAACGCTCTAATGTACGAAGTATACATCTCTGGAGCAAACAATACAAACATACCGCATTTAAATTAACAACTACAGGCCTGAACACATGAATCTCCATATAAAATCCATGAGTTCGGTTGTTTTCTGAATCTAGATCAGACGTTCATCACAAGCAATTTCCCAAGGCAAGTAACTCATACTTTGTCTAGCGACAAGAGTAGTTCCCCTTCTTTTCACTCAGTTTCTTCGACAACAGACTGCAATCCGACGGTCAGTTTTCAACAATATTTCATTTAATAAACAGATCACACGCAACCAAATGCACACATCTCATCAATTTAAACAACATAAAGCGGTTTCATACACTATTTTCCCCAGAAAACTTAACTTCATACAGTTTTTAACGTTGGAACACGGGTGCAAAAGTTCGTCTGCTAGTCCCATTTGACGAAAGAACATTATCCTAACCGATACCAAAACATATACAGAACACACAATATCTGCCTTTGCCGCCACAGCAGAATAACAGCATATCTGTGTACTTGATTTTAGTCCAAAATAGGAAAACTGACAAGAAGTGTTAACAGAATGGAATGATTTGCACGGAACTATACAACCGCGCATTAATCGATCGCCTGCGCAGGTTGACTGGTTGAGTGAATAGGATTCAATCAAACTTTCGCAAAAAACCTCCTCTTTTCTTTGAATAACTGAAGAAAGGAGGAATAAAGAGGTTACACACCTCGTCTCAGTGATTATCAAAAATAATGGTCTCAGTTCGCGGTCATGAAAAAGCTCGCTAAAGCTCGCATTTTTCATGATCCGCTAACTTCGACCATTATTTTTGATAATCACTGAGACTCGGCATGTAACCTCTACGTAATGTACTATGTATATTCTTGTTTGTATGCGCTAACCACCTTCATCTTTTATATGTACCTACCGTTCTTTCCTCTCACCTCCACCCTCCCCCCTCTTCCTCCTGCTAGCTTTTTCTTATTCTTTCTGATTTGCTTTAACTATGCTTTTCATCTAGATAGTTCCACAATTTGTTAGTAATGCTTGTCCGACATCATATTTGTGTTATTTTACTACTACGTAGGGCGCGTAATACCGTAAAATCCCTAGCAAACGCCCATCCCCCACTTTTGGCCAAAAGTTATCCAGAGGGGTCCATACCAAGCAAACGCCCACCCCGGTTTTTTTTACAAATTTGCTTAAAGACAGTCGGCCTCCTTTATCTACGATTTGTGCACACCGTTCGATGGTTCGCCTTTTTTTGGGGGTGGGATGGGGGGTGGGGGGGGTGGGAGGAATAAAGACCTACAGCGCAAGGCGATAAAATTGGCAGGTGCTTTTAATGTGCAAGGCTTTGTAGCATCAGACATGTGGCTCAAGCGCTGGAAACTGCGCCACACGGTTTCTTCTCGACGAGGAACCACTGCCAGCCAAAGGGTCCCTGCCGACTTCGAAGATCAACTTCTTCAATTCCGTCGAAATATTCTGCGACTTCGTCATCGCCATGACTGCCATCTGTCCAATATAATGAACATGGACCACACGATGATTCGGGTCGGTTTCACCAAACCTTTTAAAGATGACATCAGAGACAGCTGGGTTGAGTGGATGAGAGAAGCAAGACCACCGACAGCTGCTGGCAACCTCAAGCAGCCTAGAATGCAAGACGTCATCAACTGGGTCAGCAAGGCGTGGGAGAACATACGACCTGAAACGATCATTACGTCCTTTCTCAGGTGCGCAATTTCAAACGCCATGGACGGTTCCCAAGTTGATAAAATACTTGAGTGGTTTCCAGATGATAAAATACTTGAGTGGTTTCCAGATGATAAAATACTTGAGTGGTTTCCAGATGATAAAATACTTGAGTGGTTTCCAGATGATGAAATACTTGAGGGGTTTCCAGATGATAAAATACTTGAGTGGTTTCCAGATGATGAAATACTTGAGGGGTTTCCAGATGATAAAATACTTGAGTGGTTTCCAGATGATAAAATACTTGAGGGGTTTCCAGATGATAAAATACTTGAGTGGTTTCCAGATGATAAAATACTTGAGTGGTTTCCAGATGATAAAATACTTGAGTGGTTTCCAGATGATGAAATACTTGAGGGGTTTCCAGATGATAAAATACTTGAGTGGTTTCCAGATGATGAAATACTTGAGGGGTTTCCAGATGATAAAATACTTGAGTGGTTTCCAGATGATGAAATACTTGAGGGGTTTCCAGATGATAAAATACTTGAGTGGTTTCCAGATGATAAAATACTTGAGGGGTTTCCAGATGATAAAATACTTGAGTGGTTTCCAGATGATGAAATACTTGAGGGGTTTCCAGATAATAAAACACTTGAGTGGTTTCCAGATGAAATCGGCGCTATCCTGCCTCGCGATCACGGCAATGGAGATGCTCCAGAAGAAGCTGAGAGTGGAGACGAAAGTGAAGACGATGATTTTGACTTCGAAGGACTAGAATGAGCCCAGTATCATCAACCCTACCAGATCTCCAAACAAGAGAAGAAACTGTGTTTGTGCTGACGTTATTCTGAGAATTAGAAGAATCAAGGTCACTTGTGTTCTTCTTCTTTTTTTTTCTATCACAGAACTTTGATCTTTATTTGTGTAAACAAACGGTGTGTTTATTTTTCATTAAAATTGCATAAATCACTTGGTTGTATCACTTTTTTTCTCTCGTGAAAATGTGATGACACTTTATCTTGCAAAGGGGTGAAAACCTAGCAAACGCCCACCCCCTACTTTTACCCGAAATCTATGCGGAGGGGGGGGGGGGGGGGGAGGTGGGCGTTTGCTAGGGATTTTACGGTATAAGCGTTCGCTTGAGTTCGTGTCCCTATTGTTTATCGTTGTATTATTGTATCATGTTTGATTTAATAAAACATTGTTTAAACCAAGCTGTAGAGCAGAAATATGTCTTTTTCTTTTTCTTTCCGCTATCGACACGCCGGGCACGAGAATCTGGATTTACGTGTTTTAAAAGGAGCACTAACACACTTAGAGGTCAGTCAAAGTAAAAACAAGTCGCGTGAATCGATATAAAAACATTTAGTCAAGGTCAACACCACAAACCAATCATCGCCGAGACTACATTCAAATAGAGTCAGCTAACCTTACCGAGACGGGTCACGCTCGCCGCCGCGAAGCACGCGTTAGTAGTACTTACTGAGGGGAAGCAGAACAAGACCGAATATACATTTGCGGACAAGACCGAATATACATATGCGCCTAAGGTCGAATGAAAGTGTTTATACATTTGCGGATAAGACCGAATATACATTTTGCCTAAGACCGAATGTACATTTGCGGACAAGACCGAATATACAATGCAGCGGTGGGTAGAAAATATACGTTGCCGCCTAAGACCGAATGTACATTTGCGGACAAGACCGAATATACATTGCAGCGGTGGGTAGAAAATATACGTTGCAGCCTAAGACCGAATATACATTTGCGGACAAGACCGAATATACTTTGTCGCCTAAGGTCGAAAATACATTTCTGGCACGAATTTCAATAGCGGCAAATATGTTGCAATTGATCGAATACACGTGAAAGGGCAAAATTCCAAAGCACGAACAACAACGGATACAATAACATACATAGCGACTAAAGTGTGTCAATAACACGAGAATCATGAACAACGAACAACAATAGCGGCAAATATGTGTCAATAACACGAGAATCATGAACAACGAACAACAATAGCGGCAAATATGTGTCAATACCACGAGATGCACAACAATCAAGCACGTGAATAACACGTGAATTCCAAAACACGAACATCAATAAAACAACAAATAGGTACTAGTGTGTTAAATTACATGAGGCACGAACAACAAACAGGTACAAATAAAAATGTACACGATCGCGAGAATCATGAACAACAAAAGCAATCAAAGGGATCCTATATATATCCCATCACGTCAAGTTAGATGACAGCAGATTTGAAAACAGTGATTTGAAAACAGCGATTTCCAGCACAGCATCTGGGATCTATTTTAACCATGCGCGTTTATTAGCAATACGAAAACGTGCGCTTATCGGATAAACTGTGATCTTAGTTTCTATCGGCCTTAGGCAAAATGTATATTTTCGACCTTGTGCGCAAGTGTATATTCGGTCTTAGGCGACAATGTATATTCGGTCTTAGGCAAAATGTATATTTTCGACCTTACGCGCAAGTGTATATTCGGTGTTGGGCGACAATGTACATTCGGTCTTAGGCAAAATGTATATTTTCGACCTTAGGCGCAAGTGTATATTCGGTGTTAGGCGACGATGTATATTCGGTCTTCTGCACAATGTATATTTTCGACCTTAGGCGACAATGTATATTTTCGGCCTTAGGCACGTATGTATATTCGGTCTTATTCATGTTACCCCTTTCTGAACCTATTTTCGTTCATTCTGAGCTCATTGTTAGAGTAAACATGACATATCTATTATAGTTTTGAATTCAGAAGAAGACGAGGAATACAATGCGATCATTTTTAATCTGTTTCTAAAAATTCGATTTAATGACAACTTTAATGAGCAAACTAATTAACTAATTGTTAAGCTCCCAAGCTGAAATGCAATCCCATAGTCCGGACTTTGTCGAAGATTGCTTAACCAAAATGCCAATCAATTTGGTTGAAAAATGAGGGTGTGACAGTGCTGCCTCAACTTTCACAAAAAGCCGGATAGGATGTCATCAAAAACATCTATCGAAAAAATGAAAAACACATCTGGGGATATTATACTCAGGAACTCTGATGTGAAGTTTCATGAAGATAAGTCCAATATTTTTCTCAGAATCGCTTTATACACACACATACACACAAACACACACACACATACATACATTCATACACACACCACGACCCTCGTCTCGATTCCCAGTCAACGTTAAAACATTTAGTCAAAACTTGAGATAAAAACAAACACCGGGCGTTCATGCTTTGGTTTTCCACTTGCATGCTGCGCGAGCAGAAACACTAATAGCGTCATTATTTCCAGCAGATGACCATGTCCGACAGGCCGTGCGGGTTAGTGGTCTGCTGCTGGACCGCTAAGTAGCGTGTGTGTGTTTTGTTTGGGGATGTGGTCACCGCAGGTCACTCCCATTCGTCACCGTTGCCATTTCAGAGTAAATTTAGGTCCACACAGACTGTCCACACAAACATTGCTATTCCTTGCATGATAGCGAGCTCATAACGATGTCATGGATTCAGTATCTTGTAACACTGCTAATACAGGTCATGCTCGAGCACTGACCGAATATAAACCGCACACGTAGAGTTATTTAACGGCTGTCTATATTATAGTTATTTGTATTTTGTTGTCAGTGCTGGCGGTGTGCGTATGGTGTGTGGATGTGTGTGTGTGTGTGTGTGTGTGTGTGTGTGTGTGTGTGTGTGCAAGGGCCAGAGGGGGGTTAAAGGGGGGGGGGGGTTACAACTTGGGGTCCAGGGGTACATCGGGGGTCTGGGTGGCTTTGCCCCCCAGAAGCTGAAGAGTTTTAGCTATTTTATGAACAATTTATGGCTTATCCTTGATTTTAAACATGATCAACTGGTGTCAGCAGCCACTCATTATTTCTTTTAGAGTTAGTATTAATTTTTTTTAATTTTTTTGACAGCCGGAAGGGGGGTTCCGGAACCCCTGTAACCCCCCCCCCTAATCCGCCCCTGGTGTGTGTGGGTTCATCCAAGCTCGTGTGTGCATGCCGAATGTGTGTGTGTGTGTGTGTGTGTGTGTGTGTGTGTGTGTGTGTGTGTGTGTGTGTGTGTGTGTTCATCCAAGCTCGTGTGTGTATGCGAGCGCGTGCTAGTCTGCAAAAAAACTGGTTACAATGGCTGACCGATGAGGGGAGACACGTTTTCACACCCAACTAAAATAACCTAAGACACTGGGTTCAAAAACTTAGATAGTTCTCCTGTTAAGATGTTCTTTGTAACCCGGTTAGTACGAGTTACCGAGTACAGTTGCTGATAACACAAGTGCAGATAAACCTTGAGTTCAGTGACCGTTTCGTACTTACTCTCACAGATCGTCGACGTCAGGGGTGTTCCGGAATGTGGACTTCGAAGTGAACAAAACCACGCTGTCTTCAAGTGTCCCGCATAGCCGTTCGTGATCCTTTTCTTGAGAAAACGAACAATTCCGAATTTAGACATTCAAAAAAGGCCGTTGCCCTCCAAGAAAGTATGTTTCTATTCGATAGGTAAGTATGTCGGTTAGATACCTTAAGTACGAGGAACCTTGAGCTACATCTTTGAGACTATAATCTGTCCCTGCGGACAGGACGATCGGGTTGTGGAGCATGTGCCCCAGAGATGACTCCTCCATGAACAAGCAAGACGAGATATATGGACACTGGACACCCAACTGAACGACAAGCTCGACGGCGGCTACCGCGAGCCGAAAGAGACAGCCCTGTTCATCACTCGAACTGGAATGATCGTCCTGCCTTCGAACACCAAGAACAGAAGAAACAGACGTAAAAGAAACTACAATTATTGGCTTCCTGAAAGAGCACTATCTTTTGATGCTATACGCGGTGTCGTAAACTGAACAGGCAGCTGTGTCCAGAAAAATCCAAACACATGTGAATATTTATAACTTAAACATGCTGAATTAACTTCGCAGATTACCATCGGTGTCCTTTACAAAACAATTTCAGCAAACATCCCCAGACCGACACAGAATGACGCATGCATGATTCCAAGTATGCCTTGTTTTGGGTGAAAGTCCGGTTGGACTTTTGCGGTTTGTGAGACGGTCTACAAAGGAAGGAAGCTAATTAGAAAAATGTAAAAGCAGTTGACATTTATTCGAGGTAAGTACAAGTAGTACTTTCTTTCGTGCCAAAGACAATTAGTGCCTTCGTTCGTGTTAAATCCAAGCAAGATTTTCCTTTGCTCTCTTCTCACCAGCCTACGTTTAGTGATGACTTTGTGGCCAAAGATCAGGGACCCTGAAGCACTCTGTCATTGGCTCAGTCTGCTGCGATTCCTATTGTGCACAACTGGCAGATAGTACCATGATGGATACCACGTTTCTTTTGGTTGTTTTTCCCCCGTTTAAAAAAAAAAAATGTTTTTATAGTTGATACGATAAACTTGAGTAGAGATGAAAAACATCGGTCGGTCTCGAAGCATGTGTATGATCCCGAATACCCGGCATTTATAATATGAAGCCCGACTCGCAAAACAATCACTGGGGCCAGGAAGCTCGTGTGAATGCCGTCGGTCGAGGGTCTAAAAATTTGCCTCCGCCGCAACGTTTAAAATCCTCCCGACCCAATGTTGACCGACTTTTTGAATCGCGGTCCGATCCCAGCGTGTGAACAGAGTACGTTTGACTGAGGCGATGACATTTCTTTTCAATTTTCAATGAAGCCTTCACTTTGACTTCACAACGAACCTAGTTCTGTATGTGCTTGCATTTCTTTCACTGTTTAATTTCCTAGAAGCTCAAATTAACTGGGCGAAGGCGACTTCGCGAAGTGTACTGTACGATCAGTGCTGGCTGAACGAAGTGTACTGTACGATCAGTGCTGGCTGAACGAAGTGTACTGTACGATCAGTGCTGGCTGAACGAAGTGTACTGTACGATCAGTGCTGGCTGAACGAAGTGTACTGTACGATCAGTGCTGGCTGAACGAAGTCTACTGTACGATCAGTGCTGGCTGCACGAAGTGTACTGTACGATCAGTGCTGACTGCACGAAGTCTACTGTACGATCAGTGCTGACTGAACGAAGTGTACTGTACGATCAGTGCTGGCTGCACGAAGTGTACTGTACAATCAGTGCTGGCTGAACGAAGTGTACTGTACGATCAGTGCTGACTGCACGAAGTCTACTGTACGATCAGTGCTGACTGAACGAAGTGTACTGTACGATCAGTGCTGACTGAACGAAGTGTACTGTACGATCAGTGCTGACTGCACGAAGTCTACTGTACGATCAGTGCTGGCTGAACGAAGTGTACTGTACGATCAGTGCTGGCTGAACGAAGTGTACTGTACGATCAGTGCTGACTGCACGAAGTCTACTGTACGATCAGTGCTGGCTGCACGAAGTGTACTGTACGATCAGTGCTGGCTGAACGAAGTGTACTGTACGATCAGTGCTGGCTGAACGAAGTGTACTGTACGATCAGTGCTGGCTGCACGAAGTGTACTGTACGATCAGTGCTGGCTGAACGAAGTGTACTGTACGATCAGTGCTGGCTGAACGAAGTGTACTGTACGATCAGTGCTGGCTGAACGAAGTGTACTGTACGATCAGTGCTGGCTGAACGAAGTGTACTGTACGATCAGTGCTGGCTGCACGAAGTGTACTGTACGATCAGTGCTGGCTGCACGAAGTGTACTGTACGATCAGTGCTGGCTGAACGAAGTGTACTGTACGATCAGTGCTGACTGCACGAAGTCTACTGTACGATCAGTGCTGACTGAACGAAGTGTACTGTACGATCAGTGCTGACTGCACGAAGTCTACTGTACGATCAGTGCTGACTGCACGAAGTGTACTGTACGATCAGTGCTGGCTGCACAAAATGTACTGTACGATCAGTGCTGGCTGCACGAAGTGTACTGTACGATCAGTGCTGGCTGCACGAAGTGTACTGTACGATCAGTGCTGACTGAACGAAGTGTACTGTACGATCAGTGCTGGCTGAACGAAGTGTACTGTACGATCAGTGCTGACTGCACGAAGTCTACTGTACGATCAGTGCTGACTGCACGAAGCTTTGGTGCTGTTGTTTTTGTAAAAAAAAAAATCGCGAAGTCGACGTCGGGCTCACTCAAAGAGACAGTACAGCCATGCTGAAATGAAGATCAAGGACAGAAGAAGAGAGACCGGAGAGGAGCGATAGGAGGGATCACAAGAATAAAACTGCACGAGAAACAACAATAGGCCCCTTTGTTATGACCCTCGAACATGTACTGAAGATAAAACAACTATGGAACTGGTAACAAATCAACCGATCGTGCAATGCTGGTCTGAGTTGAGCGAACAACTCTGAACGAGTCAGCACAGCACAGAACTTGACCCATTACCAACTCACAAATGTCTCTCACGTTGCAAATTCATGCTTGATCCCGGAAAATGTTATAGGACAAGATGTGTCATAAGTGATTAGCCAAGGAAGCCGATGACTTGAGGAGCAATAGGGAAAGGTTAGCTTCCCTCGCCGGCGACTGCACAACTGCAACCAAAATGGCCGCGGGTCACATATGGGTCAGTAGTATTGTAGTGATGACGTTGTTGGTGACTTTTCAGTACTGTACCCGCCGCAGGCACGTAGCATTTTGAGGCCGTTATAGTAATTACATTACATCGAAGTCCACAATGTAACTCAAACAAAGTTTGAAACCATTTTCCAAATTGGACAAGTGGTCTTGTCACAGTAGTACTCCTCAAATTGCGAAAGGCAATGTCACAGTTTCTCCCTGCATAACATTCACCAAAGTTGTGCTTACGTCAGCAGCAAAAAAAAAAACAAAAGAAAAAAAAAAAGAGGCAACACCAAGCACTGAGAAATGCTATATATACCCATGCCGTTCTGTAAATTCATGAAGGAAAAAGGGGAATTTAACGTTTTCAATTTTCACGACAGCAGCAGTCCATTTCATGCGAAGAATCCCTTTTTGCACAATTATTTGATACTTAGGTTTCAAGATCGGCTTGAGCCCCCAAAGGCCCCCCTCGTCCGGCCCTGCCCTTTAAAGGATATTGTCCGTCTGCGAGGGGTTTTCCTGCACGTCCAAAATGCAACTTCCCTGTCAAGACGTGGAATGATCACGCAGTGCAGTGTTGTTGAATAAAAGACTTCCAGATTTGTGAATATTACACACACACAAACACACACACACACACACACACACACACACACACACACACACACACACACACACACACACACTCTCATAGTGAATTCTGTCATAGGGGAAGGGCTCCTAATATGGACCGGCTCCTAATATGGACAACCTCCTGTTCTGACAAACTAACGGCGCCAGAGCGCTCAAAACAGTTTGATTCGCTGTATTCACCCTCTCTGAATAACTTGCACATGTCAAAACAGTTGCAGAAACACAAACCTCAAAACCGTTAGGCTTTTTCTCTTTTTTTCACTTTTGGCAGCGTTCACTCTAAATTTGCCGCCTGAAACGGACTCGTTTCTGTCCACAGCCAAAGCTTTTATCACACAAAAATTGCTATATATGACAGCTAAGTCCGTATTTGTTACATTTTAGCAGTGTTGACCCCGAGTTTCTACTGCAAACAAACAATAATAGCAACATTTCAAAGTATGTGCTAGTCCCCTAATATGGACCACCTTCAACAAATCGAAGAAAATAAAAGCTAAAGGCTATTTTCATTAATTCATTAAGAAGCTTGCTGGAAATAACCTATAACTAGACCTCGAGATTTAAAAAAAATGTAACAAAAAACCTTCTTTTCGTGGAAGTTGATAATTTCACTTATTTTCACTCTGTTTTTGATAAGCTTCTTTAGTTTCCTGGCGTGCCTCAAATAATGCTCTGATCAACCCGAAACAGATCAATCTAAAGCATATTTTAATTAGTCTGACTTGTACACTAAGTTGTATAATGTTATTTTGAAGTGTAGTGTGCTTTTTACAGTGATTCGTGAAGGCCGCTTCACTGGTCCATATTAGGCGCCCAGGCTCCTAATATGGACCATTTGTGATTTTTTCTGTATTTAATTTTTGCTAAATGTCTATCAAAGCTATTTCACTCTAATTAGGCCTAACGGTTAACCTAAGAGAGAAGGACTACCAAACACAAAATAAAACTTCTTCGCAAGAAAACAAGCTAGTTATCAGCATGAAACAAAAAGTGGTCCATATTAGGAGCCCTTCCCCTACATATCAGAAAGCGGTCGAGGGTATATTTTCTCAAAACTCAACCGTAAATGATTCCTATGGTAACCCTCTAAAGCCTAGCTGCCACAAATGCAGGCTGCATAAACTAGCTATAGCCTACATCCACGCGCTGCATGATTGCGTTAACATAATGTTTTGTGCTGTTACATGTACGTGACGTTTACGTGCAGACTTGTCCGTCTCCGTGGTTTGTCTGCATCGTTAAGAGCTTTCGTGACGGAGTAAGTGTTCTATATCTATATAATACGTAATACCTTGAGAAAATATAGCAGTATGCCATTAGGCCAGCACACTTAACGGTAAACTCATTTACACGCTGTCGTTGGTTGAGAAGTCGGTTATAATTATTATGTGTACAACTTTGAGCGGAAATAGCCTATTAACACGCCCACAATAGGATGTTAAGCAACACATAATAATAAAAAGTCACTTTCAACAAAGTTGCACATATCATTGAAATGCACTTTTTCCCGTTAGAACTGTCGAAAGTAGCACTGTTTTAGAAACGTAAGTTTAGGTGCACTTGTACTCGGCAGAACTGTCGTTTTTCTGAAGTGAAATGTGTGCCTTATTTTCACTGAACCAATGAGTGATGTCCGTTAAAGATGTCCTCCTTCCCACGCAAAACGTCTTGCAAATGCAGCGCTGAAAATCCACGAAATGGGGCACTAGCCTTTGGCTAGTACTTTTCATAATTTACTAGCCAGAGAGCAATTTTTTTTATTTTTACTCGCCAAACCAACCATTTGTTTCAGCAACTTAACTCGCATTTGGCAAATAGATTTACATTTCTACTCGCCATTTACATGTTTCTACTCGCCCCTGAAATGAGCGTACAGAAGTCCGCCATGGATTGTACGTGACGTGTGGACAGGCATCCTTCATCTTGGACACATACACAAACTGCTCATCCTGGCTGGCTGCAAGCACACTGGACATCTTGTGTGTGTGTGCTGACTGCAAGCACACTGGACATCTTGTGTGTGTGTGCTGACTGCAAGCACACTGGACATCTTGTGTGTGTGTGCTGACTGCAAGCACACTGGACATCTTGTGTGTGTGTGCTGACTGCAAGCACACTGGACATCTTGTGTGTGTGTGTGTGCTGACTGCAAGCACACTGGATATCTTGTGTGTGTGTGCTGGCTGCAAGCACAATGGAAATCTTGTGTGTGTGTGCTGGCTGCAAGCACAATGGACATCTTGTGTGTGTGTGCTGGCTGCAAGCACAATGGAAAGCTTGTGTGTGTGCTGACTGCAAGCACAATGGAAAGCTTGTGTGTGTGTGTGCTGACTGCAAGCACAATGGAAAGCTTGTGTGTGTGTGCTGACTGCAAGCACAATGGAAAGCTTGTGTGTGTGCTGACTGCAAGCAGAATGGAAAGCTTGTGTGTGTGTGCTGACTGCAAGCACAATGGACATCTTGTGTGTGTGTGCTGACTGCAAGCACAATGGAAAGCTTGTGTGTGTGCTGACTGCAAGCAGAATGGAAAGCTTGTGTGTGTGTGATGACTGCAAGCAGAATGGAAAGCTTGTGTGTGTGTGCTGACTGCAAGCAGAATGGAAAGCTTGTGTGTGTGTGCTGACTTCTAGCAGAATGCAAAGCTTGTGTGTGTGTGCTGACTTCTAGCAGAATGGAAAGCTTGTGTGTGTGTGCTGACTTCTAGCAGAATGCAAAGCTTGTGTGTGTGTGCTGACTTCTAGCAGAATGGAAAGCTTGTGTGTGTGTGTGCTGACTTCTAGCAGAATGCAATGCTTGTGTGTGTGTGTGCCGACTTCTAGCAGAATGAAAAGCGTGTGTGTGTGTGCTGACTTCTAGCAGAATGGAAAGCTTGTGTGTGTGCTGACTGCAAGCAGAATGGAACGTTTGTGTGTGTGTGCTGCCTTCTAGCAGAATGGAAAGCTTGTGTGTGTGTGCCGACTTGTAGCAGAATGGAAAGCTTGTGTGTGTGTGCTGACTGCAAGCACAATGGAAAGCTTGTGTGTGTGTGCTGACTGCAAGTAGAATGGAAAGCTTGTGTGTGTGTGCTGACTGCAAGCACAATGGAAAGCTTGTGTGTGTGTGCTGACTTCAACCAGAATGGAAAGCTTGTGTGTGTGTGTGCTAACTTAAAGCAGAATGGAAAGCTTGTGTGTGTGTGCTGACTTCAAGCAGAATGGAAAGCTTGTGTGTGTGTGCTGACTTATGAGCAGAATGGAAAGCGTGTGTGTGTGTGCTGACTTCTAGCAGAATGGAAAGCTTGTGTGTGTGTGCTGACTTCTAGCAGAATGGAAAGCTTAATTGTGTGTGTGTGCTGACTTCTAGCAGAATGAAAAGCTTGTGTGTGTGTGCTGACTTCAAGCAGAATGGAATGCTTGTGTGTGTGTGCTGACTGCAAGCAGAATGGAACGCTTGTGTGTGTGCTGACTGCAAGCACAATGGAAAGCTTGTGTGTGTGTGCTGGCTGCAAGCACAATGGACATCTTGTGTGTGTGTGTGCTGACTGCAAGCAGAATGGAAAGCTTGTGTGTGTGCTGACTGCAAGCACAATGGAAAGCTTGTGTGTGTGTGCTGACTGCAAGCACAATGGAAAGCTTGTGTGTGTGTGTGCTGACTGCAAGCAGAATGGAAAGCTTGTGTGTGTGTGCTGACTTCTAGCAGAATGCAAAGCTTGTGTGTGTGTGCTGACTTCTAGCAGAATGGAAAGCTTGTGTGTGTGTGCTGACTTCTAGCAGAATGCAAAGCTTGTGTGTGTGTGCTGACTTCTAGCAGAATGGAAAGCTTGTGTGTGTGTGCTGACTTCTAGCAGAATGCAAAGCTTGTGTGTGTGTGCCGACTTCTAGCACAATGAAAAGCGTGTGTGTGTGTGTGCTGACTTCTAGCAGAATGGAAAGCTTGTGTGTGTGCTGACTGCAAGTAGAATGGAACGTTTGTGTGTGTGTGCTGACTTCTAGCAGAATGGAAAGCTTGTGTGTGTGTGCCGACTTGTAGCAAAATGGAAAGCTTGTGTGTGTGTGCTGACTGCAAGCACAATGGAAAGCTTGTGTGTGTGTGCTGACTGCAAGTAGAATGGAAAGCTTGTGTGTGTGTGCTGACTGCAAGCACAATGGAAAGCTTGTGTGTGGGTGCTGACTTCAACCAGAATGGAAAGCTTGTGTTTGTGTGTGCTAACTTAAAGCAGAATGGAAAGCTTGTGTGTGTGTGCTGACTTCTAGCAGAATGGAAAGCTTGTGTGTGTGTTCTGACTTATGAGCAGAATGGAAAGCGTGTGTGTGTGTGCTGACTTCTAGCAGAATGGAAAGCTTGTGTGTGTGTGCTGACTTCTAGCAGAATGGAAAGCTTAATTGTGTGTGTGTGCTGACTTCTAGCAGAATGAAAAGCTTGTGTGTGTGTGCTGACTTCAAGCAGAATGGAATGCTTGTGTGTGTGTGCTGACTGCAAGCAGAATGGAATGCTTTTGTGTGTGTGTGCTGACTTAAAGCAGAATGGAAAGCTTGTGTGTGTGTGCTGACTTCAAGCAGAATGGAAAGCTTGTGTGTGTGTGTGCTGACTTCAAGCAGAATGGAAAGCTTGTGTGTGTGTGCTGACTTCAAGCAGAATGGAAAGCTTGTGTGTGTGTGTGCTGACTTCAAGCAGAATGGAAAGCTTGTGTGTGTGTGTGCTGACTTCAAGCAGAATGGAAAGCTTGTATGTGTGTGTGCTGACTTCAAGCAGAATGGAAAGCTTGTGTGTGTGTGTGCTGACTTCAAGCAGAATGGAAAGCTTGTGTGTGTGTGTGCTGACTTCAAGCAGAATGGAAAGCTTGTGTGTGTGTGTGCTGACTTCAAGCAGAATGGAAAGCTTGTATGTGTGTGTGCTGACTTCAAGCAGAATGGAAAGCTTGTGTGTGTGTGTGCTGACTTCAAGCAGAATGGAAAGCTTGTGTGTGTGTGCTGACTTCAAGCAGAATGGAAAGCTTGTGTGTGTGTGCTGACTTCTGGCAGAATGGAAAGCTTGCCGTGTGTGTGCTGACTTCAAGCAGAATGGAAAGCTTGTGTGTGTGTGCTGACTTCAAGCAGAATGGAAAGCTTGTGTGTGTGTGCTGACTTCAAGCAGAATGGAAAGCTTGTGTGTGTGTGCTGACTTCAAGCAGAATGGAAAGCTTGTGTGTGTGTGCTGACTTCAAGCAGAATGGAAAGCTTGTGTGTGTGTGTGCTGACTTCAAGCAGAATGGAAAGCTTGTGTGTATATAACCACGTCATGTCCCAAATAGACACTAGTTCTGGGGACAGAAACACCAAGTTAGCACAGCATATATATAGTGTGTGTGTGCTGAATTCTGAATTAGTTTTTAACGGACATCACTGCTATCTCCGTAACTAATTTAGCCCCCACCCCCCAACCCCTCCCCCACCCCCCAAATAAAAAACAAAAAAACAAAAAGTTTATAACAAATTCAACCTGTAGTTGCTAGGCTGTTGACGTTGGCACACTTAAACTATAAACACATTGAATACACCGATGTTCGTTTGAACGTCGATTATGTGTGGAACTTTGAGTGGAAACAGCTTTTCAACAAGCACATTATAGGGTAGGCTTGATTTAAGCAACACAACTATAATAGTCATGTACAACAAAGTTGCACTGTGTTAAACCGTCAGTTAAGTGCACTTTACCCGGTAAGACTGTCGTTTGTAGATGTAGGTTAATTTTATTGAAACAATGTCCGTTAAAGAGACCTTCCTTCTCGCGAAAACTGAACATGCTTCAAATAGGCGTTGATTTGACCACAGGCGAAGATATCGTCCACTGGACTACTACTATCACAGAAAGACTACAAGGTTTGTCACTCACCTTCGAGTCTTCTGTGTTCTTGGGGTCGCTTCCTGGGGTAAAATATTGTTCAAGACGGTTTGCCTCTTCCTACAGTCTGTGTAAGGTCAAATAAATACAGTTGAATGATTGTTTTAACTATATGAACCTTTAGTTTTCAGCTTCCGTTCGCTGCAGGTTGTTTTTAACCATCATTTGGACGAATCTTCGTTTGTGAGCCGCTAATATCCACTTGGCGTCAAATCATGCATCCGCACCAGCGCTCATTGGTTAATAACAGGATATTCGATGATTATTTTCCCGTGGGTAGCTTCCCTTTGCTGCACAATATTTACATATGTTTTTGTAGACCAATGAGCGCTGGTATGCATATTCGGTGCGGATACATGATTTGACGCCAAGTGGATATTAGCGGCTCGCAAACGAAGATTCGTCCAAATGATGGTTAAAAACAACCAGCAGCGAACGGAAGCTGAAAACTAAAGGTGCATATAGTTAAAACAATCATTCAACTGTATTTATTTGACCTTACACAGACTGTAGGAAGAGGCAAACCATCTTGAACAATATTTTTCCCCAGGAAGCGACTCCAAGAACACAGAAGACTCGAAGGTGAGTGACAGACCTTGTAGTCTTTCTGTGATAGTAGTAGTCCAGTGGACGATACCTTCGCCTGTGATTCGACCAGGATCTTTACCTTGGGTAAGAGCATCAAGTTTAATTGACGCAGAAATAAACAAAACATGAACTACACTGAACTTGATAACTGCAGTCTCTTACCGGATGGCAATATTCGGTCACTTACGGCAGAAAAACTGAAATACTGCAGAAATGTAATGTCTTGGGGTTGTTATGCGGACAAAACCAACGGACACAAGAAGGGTGAGGTGCACAACGGTTTATTCGGTGACCACATGGCAGGCTCTCTGTACGGAAGTATCAGTGCGCATGACTGATCCAAACATTGAACGGTCCCGATAGTACCGTAGATACAAAGAACTGGTCAAAGGGAGACAACAGCATGTTAGTCATTATAGCCTCTAGGAATATGTAATAATATTGCTAAAACGTAAGCTGGGTTTTTTGTTTTTCTTGCGTGAGACGATTGGCATTTGCACTGCCTGGTCAGTTAGTCTTTGAAGAGTATTTTGGAAAAGAAGTATACATTTTTGTCGATGTATTCTCAGCCGGTAATTTTGGAGGAGCCCATATCTCAACTGAAGAGAACGAACACACGTGTTTCAATCTTACAATGAGCAGAGACATATATCCCTATGTCTCTGCAATGAGCAAGTAAAAGATTCTACAGAAAAAAATATTCGCACTTATTCCGCTGTAAAACAACTGTCCCGTTATCACCTCGATCGTTGAGATATTACGATAATTTAACGCAGGACATTGGATAATAATCAGGGCCGGACTAGGCGAAGAGGAGGGGGGGGGGTTGCCAGTGGTGGCCCAGGGGGATGTCCCCCCTGGCGGCAGGGGCGGATCAGTTCATTTTATGACTGGTTTTTTTCAAAAGTATATTGTGAAGATATGGGTGTGAAGGCGCGAAGCGCCGAGCCGACGGCGCGAAGCGCCTAGCTTGCTAGGGGGGTCCGGGGGCATGCCCCCCCGGAAAATTTTGAAAAAAAGGATGCAAAATGGTGCAATCTGGTGCATTCTGAGGATGATCATTACCAGTTTCAGGCAGCAGATTTTGTCACTGATTAATACCCCAAAAATTGAAACTCAATGTAGAATAAAGAAATGCAAACCTCATTCAATATTTTTATTTTTTGGCTGGGGAAACCCTAGAACCCACCCCCCCCCCCCCCCCCCCCCGTTGTGGGGGTCAGGGGGCGAAGCCCCCTGAAGCTGACGGGTAGGTCATATTCTGAGATAGGAAAATGGTCGCTCCTTGCATGAAACGGCATAAACAGACCTGTTTACTCCCATAAGTGTTTTGGAGTAATGCTCAGCCCCAATAATAGTAATCCTGGCACAAAAATAGTAATCATCCAGCATTCGTCGCCAATTACAACGCACATGGCAACTGTGTCTGCGAAACGCAATCATGCACATATATCCATCATTCACAAACAAAACACATCAGTCAGTTTTTCTAGTCATCATAATTTCAAAGAAGATCACATCAAAAGCACATGCATCACTGATTCTTTTTCTTTTGCTCGTAGTAGGCCTTTTTCAGTGTGTCAAGCGCTTCTCTACTGTACTTGCGCTTGCCGAATGAGTGAGGGCGAGACTTCACCACTAGAAGGCTCTCCAGCGTCTCATCACACAGACATGATCTCTGGTCAGTCCTGTGCTTTTTCATCCCATTTTGCCATTGAAAAAAACAATGCCAAACATGTGAATTAATAAAAATAAAAAATAAAAATTTTAAACATTTTTTTTTATTTATGAAAATCGTAGTCTTCACACGGATAGCGGAATGGCGTATTTTTTGCAGAAAATCGTAATAAATTACGCCAAAATCGTAAGGGTAAACAGGTCTGCATAAAATAAGCAATAATAAAAAAAAATTTAAATAAGTAAGGTACATGTTTAGGCTAGGGGGGGGGTTGCGCAACCCCCATAACCCCCCCGGTAGTCCGGCCCTATAACCATGTGACTGAAAGGAAGTCGAAGTGCCAGGGCCACAAAGTTTACTAACATAAGAGAGGTAACTCATGGTATCTGTAACGAAGGCCTTTTATTTTGGGTTATCTCCCATATAAACCGCTTGCACTAAACTTTCGCGTAAAATGTTGTGAGTTTATATCATATCGGTGCTGGGCTTCGACTCCAGTTTAAAAAACAATCTGGCACACATTTGACAGTACACATATTTGTATTACATTCGGGGCGCAAACTGTTCGCAAAGCAATGACCGCAGACACAGTGGTTAGAAATTCTTCGTTCCAAAACTGTGCCAGTGCAAGTGAGGCAGGGGAAATCACTCCCTGTACCGGAAGTGAAATCCCAAAATTCACGCAAGCTCTGCCACGTCG
The DNA here is from genome assembly GCF_037325665.1 of Littorina saxatilis. Lineage (NCBI taxonomy): Eukaryota > Metazoa > Mollusca > Gastropoda > Littorinimorpha > Littorinidae > Littorina > Littorina saxatilis. Next base: position 102,152,706 of record NC_090246.1, on the reverse strand, counting down.
AGGCCATATTGTTTCGTTTACCTCGCCGACGGCGAGAAACAGTAGCGATTGTTTCATAAATCGCAAGAATGGGTGGTTCAGTCAGCACCGAAATTCCCGGGGGTGGGACAGAGGGTTATCACGTTTTAAGGGTAAGTACTCGTGCATACTGCAAATGCTTTATGCGCATCAGGAAAGCTTTGATCATTCTCGCTTCCTTGGGCTAGCAACAGACGACGCTAGTTGACTGCTGGTGTGTCAAAACATGTTCATAGTCGGCGTTGTGTATACCGTGTGAAGCATCGCGTGGCATTGTTTACTGTAATGGAGGGAAAGGCTGCAAGAAAAGTTGGTGTTACCACCTAAAATGTGGCTGTACAGTACGTACAGTACGTTTTTCGTCACCTTTGCTTCTTGCGTTATGGCATTGATGTTTGGTTGTGAGACTTGCAGGACCAGTTTGAAATGTTACTTAGATTTGACTTAGACTTAGCGTTAGAGCAAAAATGGTGACGTGCATAACATGCCAGATACTGACCTTGTTCCACACCACTGCGTTAGGAATGCATTCATGCGTTACGATAACAGCACCTGGGTCAATTTAACCTGTTGGTATTGTTTTACTTAGTTATATACTGCTTCAGTACCACTACCACCTCTTAATTAGTCTTATATTCCTCTCCCCTGTCTTTCCCACTCACGAGCAATATGAGGCATGCACAGCAGTTGTTTGGTACCAGTTCTACTCGCTCAGTTATATTCTTTGATACATGATTATAAGTGTTCAGTCTGTTCTATACGGCAGGTTTCACGGTTTTCATCACACCACCTCACATTTTCACAACAGTAACAAACATTTAATACAGTTAAAAAAATGTATTTATTTGCAAGTTTAATCATTAATAAATGCAAAAAAGTCCGTATCAGGGATAGCGGACACCTGTCAGCTGACATATATTTAAGCACCAATATGACACCCCACACACTTTCATTCAGTTTTTAAAGAGAACAAAGCAAACTTAGCAGCCAAATGCATCATCAGTCGAACGAGTTCAAAATGGCGCGTGCGTAGGAATACGTGTCAAGGTCATAACTGTGAAAACGAGACAATAACCTCAACTAAAAAAAAAATTGCTATCGTTTTTTTTTTCACCCGACGCTTACCGGATAACGGTAGCAATATTCGTTTTCAGTTCCAAAACAAGAATTTGACATTTCCATTGCCGTAATTCTGTTCTGTATGGTTATTTACACACAAAAACATGTTTGTGGAAGAAAATAGTGCGTATGCAAAAACTAGGAGGTAAATTGGTTTCCCGTCGTGGCGTATTTCTCCCGACCGACGCTTTCGAGCAGGAGCAGTGATTTTCGACGTCACGATAAAGTCATAACAAATTGTTTTTTTACAAATGTTTATATGATTATGACTCGAATTGCATTCCTTTCAAACAATTATCAGGTCTTGATTTTAAAACCTGTGTGGGTTGATACTTTTTGTGTCTCATGATTACGTGATTGTAAAAATCGGGAAATCACGTCTGTTGCAAATTGAACGATAGCAATGTTATTTTAGATCGTAACAAAGCACAAACAACACAAAATGCGCTGACATTGTCTTTTCTATGTCTTCATTCCACCACAAGCAAAAATATACCAAGCATGTTACACAATGCAATCTAAAACAGAAATGATAAGCATACAAACTTTCGATCCAGTGACCAAAGCAATACTGTGAAACCTGCCACACATTACATGTATACAATACATACATACATTTTTATGCAGCACTATTATTAGTATTAATAAAATATTTTTTGAAAAGTAGTATAAGAAATTAGAAAGAAGGCAATCACAGAATCATATTATTGAAACAAACAAACAAGACCTTGTTTGCAGTTTAATCAGCACAGGATTTAGTTCCTAAACAAGTTCTCTTACTCTTAGGCCAAAAAAAAAAATAGGTGTGGTTACGGTAACATAGCCAAAAAAAGTAGGGTAGGTAGGTAGGCAATTACTTTTTTTTTTTTTAACTTTTTTTTCTAATGTGTACAAATTAAACCTACTTGACAGGGAAATAAGTGTGCGACTCTGGCCCTTTCGCTTTCATTGCGTTTTTTGCACTCGTTTTTTTTTTTTTTTTTTTTTTGACAAATGTAATAAAAAGTTATAGGATCGGCCCCTAAAATTAGGGTAGGTCGGGTTACCATAACCACACCTATTTTTTTTTTAGGCCTTAGTAACTTGATAGGTCTTATTTATTTTGTTTATGTAGTTTTCTTCTTTGAGTTCCAGTTCCCATACAACAATTAATAATGTACTGGGTGTTGCAGATATAATGATTAGAATAGCATACTTTTTTCAACCAATTATTACTATTAGGTCAATACCTGTCACCAAAAAAATGACATTTCAAAAGGTCCTGGGGAAGTTTCAAACCAGATTTTGACAGAAAAGTAGTGTTTATTTTGACTAAAGACTTAACACAAGTTCAAAGTAAAGTATGAAGTTACTTGTTAAGTTAACAATATCATGCTTTATAAAATGTATGTCATGTTTTTTAGACACTGATTTTTATTACATTATAATTTATATTCTGTGTTAGACATTGAGTGCATGTAATGTATCAGTTTATTTCTATGAATGCAGGTGCAGGATAATTCCCCAGGGCAAGCGGCAGGACTTGAGGCTTTCTTTGACTTCATTGTCGCTATTGGAAACACAAGACTGGTCAGTAACATGTTGTTTGATCTTGTTCTAGAGTTTTTATGTTAGATCTGTGTGACTAAACTGTCAGTATCAGTTATATTATTTTCTGAAGTGCTTTGTTTTGGAGTAAACTCAAAGGTAAAGTGAGTCATTTGCCTTGAGTCTTTTGTTTAAGGCCTAAAAAAAAAATAGGTGGGGTTACGGTAACCCGACCTACCCTATTTTTAGGGGCCGACCCTATAACTTTTTATTACATTTGTCAAAAAACAACACACAAAAACAAGAAAACGAGTGCAGAAAACGCAATGAAAGTGAAAGCGCCCGAGTCGCACACTTATTTCCCTGTCAAGTAGGTTTAATTTGTACACATTAGAAAAAAAAAGTTTAAAAAAAAAAGTGATTGCCTACCTTCCTACCCTATTTTTTTTGGCTATGTTACCGTAACCACACCTAATTTTTTTTTTGGTCTAACTCCTACCACTACTGTGCAAGTAAAGAAAACTTCCCAGTCTTTAGTTTCAAATTTAGCTTGATGCTACGGACAGTGACAGACAAATGAGAGAAAGTATACTCCATGACATTGAGAAATCAGCTGTGGAATAATCTTGCTTTTTGTGTTAAACAGATGTAGCAGCTTAACTTATTTCAGATCTTTGCAATGTTTTCATGCAGTGCGTACTCTCTTGTGTTTTGCAGAACAAAGACAATGATACGTTAAAGGAGCTGCTGAAGGCGAACGTAGAAAAGCCGGTGAAGATGACGGTGTACAGCAGCAAAACACAAGGTGTGAGAGAAGTCAGCATCGTCCCGTCACACCACTGGGGAGGACAGGGACTGCTGGGGGTCAGCATTAGGTGAGCATTTGGTGATTCTCTCATCGTCCTGCTTCTCTGTATATTCACTGTCAGCGCTGCAAAAAGTGTCTTTCAAATTCAGGCCGTCTGCAACCCTTACAGACCTCAATGTCAAACATTTACCGGCCTCTGAATAGGAAATAAGGAGAGGGATATATATTATTAATTATATGCATACTTTCCCTGAGCTATTGTGCAGTCAAGTAGAAACAGCATTTTCTTTCTTTATTGCTTTTTATGCAGAAAACCTCCTCCCTTTATTTTTTTAATAAAGGTAGGGGGGAAATCTTTTTATGATTGTGCAAGCCTTTTCCCTCAGCAGCAAACCGCCAGAGGGGTAGTTTGTGGCTGCATAAGCTGTTACTCTCTATGAGAGGAATTAGCAGACACTGTTGCCTCATAATCTTTATTCCGAATGGACAACCTTTCATGAAAGAATTGTTGCATTTGACTTCATTTGGTGTAAATGTTACTTACAGTTTGAGTTACACTGTTAATTTCTTTTAACATTTGAAATTTTTTTTAGCACCTGTTGCTAATATTGATGAATGTATCAATTTGACAGTAAAAATAATAGATATAAAAAGTAATCATACTCCAGGCTTACCTGTGGCAATATTGATTTCGTCTTTCACAGCTTTTTTTTTTTACAGGGGATGCATGCGCACAGAGAGAAAATCTGTACACTAGGCTGTCACCTGCATAAAAATGTGACACATATATGTGTGCTACAGTCAACAGCTGCTTGTGAAAAGATAAACGTGTGATAACGTCATTAATGATTTAATATATATATGACTGCAGGTGGTGGGTTAGAAAACAACTTTTTGCTTCTTTGTAAGTTTGTTTGATTCTTCCTGTGTTATTCTTTCAAAAGAGTAATTTGTTGTTGCAGGTTTTGTTCTTTCGAAGGTGCCAATGAAAATGTTTGGCATATTTTGGTAAGTTTCTTAAAATTTCTCCTAAAAAATTCTTTATAGTTTATGTTATGGTTTTTTTTTAGGAGAGATACACAAAATTGGCATGTGCTGCATTTGGTTTCTATAATGATTGATTTGAATTCAAATTATTTCAGGCTATGCCTTCACTAAGGTTTTTTTTAAACATTTGTTTTCAGATATGATTTTGATGTGATTGTTTATCATAATTCATATGTTTTCAGTTTCAGATCACCAATTTCATTCAAAGTAGACATTAAGTAACATGTCTTGATTGTTATGCTATTTCAGGAAGTTCAACCGAATTCTCCAGCAGATCTTGCTGGCATGAAATCAGACACGGACTATGTGATTGGTGCTGATTCTGTCCTTCATGAGGTAAGTCCTACGCTGGATATTGCATTTGTGTCAGGAAAAGCGTGATAAATTCTTTAAATTTAGGCAGGTTTTTGTGGTTAGTTCTGTGGACTGTCTTTTTGTGCAGTTTAAAGAATAAGCATTCTGGTATAGTATTAAACAATCAGCATTCTGGTATGGTATTAAACAATCAGCATTCTGGTATAGTATTAAACAATCAGCATGCAAGTGTGCATTATGCATCAATAACATTGCAGGCTGTTGCAAGATGTTCAGACTGATGTTCAGGAATCTATTGCATTTGTGACAGGGGAGGCTACCGCTCCTTTCACAGCAGACTCTGCACCCGAGTTGTTGGCCTTTAAGTCAACACCTCTGGATTGTGGAATTCTGTTTGTGATGGGGTCTGGTGGTTTCCGATTTTCCGTATGTTCATGGAAACCTTCGGGTTTGCATAACAGTTTTTATAGGGCTAAGAAATTAGCCCTAAACATTTTCAATCCTGTTTGATTGCACTTCGCCTCCCGAGGTGATCGTAGTGAACATTACGGCACTCGGTTACACATTTAAATGCAGAAAAATTGAACATTTGTTTGAGTAACTATTTTTGGATGGCTGTTAAAAAGTTATCATTGTGAAGATATAAAGGTTGATATTGCGTTTTCCTGTCAAATTGTTTGTGCATAGAAGGGAATGAAGATAAATCTCTAATTCTCTTTTGACAGAGCGAAGACTTGTTCACACTGATTGAGTCTCACGAAGGCAAGCCCCTGAAGCTGTACGTGTACAATGGTGAAACAGACTCTTGTCGGGAAGTGACCATCACACCCAATGGCGCCTGGGGTGGTCAGGGAAGGTTAGTCAATCTCAGCTTTGATGTGTGTGTGTGTGTCCAGTGTGTGAGTGTGTGTGTCCAGTGTGTATGTGTTGGCATGCATGTTAGATGAAGTGCTTATGACAGTCTTACACAGGCTGAGGTGTAACCCCGCCCCGTATATTTGATATGATTCACTGCGTAACTACTATTTGATATGATTCACTGCGTAACTACTATTTGATATGATTCACTGCGTAACTACTATTTGATATGATTCACTGCGTAACTACTATTATACAGTGAAAGTAGGTCACTTTTTTGAGTGTTGGATAATGTGATAATGTATGCATGTTTTTGTAGATCAGACAGTTTACTGGTGTGTGAATATTCTGAATGGGCTTAACATGGCTATGAGCAAAGTGAAGCACTGAGATGCAGAGGATACTTTCCACCTGATTACTGATCATAAATTAGTGTTTCTCATCATGCTATCAGCATAATAGTCTTCAATTCAATTCAATACAACTTTATTATCTGAATGTAACAAACAGACATTTTTCTTTTGCATCTTGATTCATTTTATCTAAAGGTACAACTTTTGGGTTTTTGACTCACATGCGTAGCAAAAGTGAGTCTATGTACTCACCCGAGTCGTCCGTCCGTCCGGACGTCCGGAAAACTTTAACGTTGGATATTTCTTGGACACTATTCAGTCTATCAGTACCAAATTTGGCAAGATGGTGTATGATGACAAGGCCCCCAAAAACATACATAGCATCTTGACCTTGCTTCAAGGTCAAGGTCGCAGGGGCCATAAATGTTGCCTAAAAAACAGCTATTTTTCACATTTTTCCCATTTTCTCTGAAGTTTTTGAGATTGAATACCTCACCTATATATGATATATAGGGCAAAGTAAGCCCCATCTTTTGATACCCGTTTTGGTTTACCTTGCTTCAAGGTCAAGGTCACAGGAGCTCTTCAAAGTTGGATTGTATACATATTTTGAAGTGACCTTGACCCTGAACTATTGAAGATAACTGTTTCAAACTTAAAAATTATGTGGGGCACATGTTATGCTTTCATCATGAGACACATTTGGTCACATATGATCAAGGTCAAGGTCACTTTGACCCTTATGAAATGTGACCAAAATAAGGTAGTGAACCACTAAAAGTGACCATATCTCATGGTAGAAAGAGCCAATAAGCACCATTGTACTTCCTATGTCTTGAATTAACAGCTTTGTGTTGCATGACCTTGGATGACCTTGACCTTGGGTCAAGGTCACATGTATTTTGGTAGGAAAAATGTGTAAAGCATGTGAGTCGTATGGGCTTTGCCCTTCTTGTTTGTGTTAATTTTTATTTGAAACAACTTGATATTGATGCTTAATTACTGTTTCAGCCTTGGGTGTAACATTGGGTATGGCTATCTGCATCGGATCCCCAAGCGACAGTTCCCGTCGGACGGCCCTAAGCTGACAAACGCTGGCGGTGCTGCTTCGTCCACCCCATCACAGACCAAAGTGGACGGTTTCTCTGAGGTAAAAAACATTTTGGGTTGTCATAGTCTTGTTTTGTATCCAGTATTTTTTATTTGAGAGTCTTTGTCTCATACCTTTCTTTTTGTCTGTGCTGATCCTTTTTTGGTTTCCATATTTTCCTTTCATTAAATCTCATCACAAAGTTTCTAGGACCCAGTGGTTTACATTTTCTTTGAAAACAAAACATGTCAGTCTTGTCTGCATTATGCTGAGAGTTGTTTGAAATGCGCACATACTACTTGTGTGAAGGAGGCAACTGAAAATGGAAAGTTCCTCTTTCATTTGTCAGCATTTTGTCTTTTTGTAAACATTCCATTGTTTTTTCCCCCATTCAGATCTTCTTGCTGCTTTTTCTCTCACTGTCAGTGAGGCATGTTTGTATCTGAAGCATTTATTGAAGCAGAAACTGAAGTAACCATTTAAAATTCAGATTAGACAAAAAATAAAAAGATTAGTTAGTCTTTGTACTCGGACCATCTCCTTACCAGAAGTCCCATTCAATGCATACTGAACTAAGTTTATTATTTGACTCGTATTAGTTATTTGTCTTTTCGCTATACAGACCATTGGGTCGACGTACTTATGCATGACAACAAAGTTTTATATTCTGAAGTAAGCATCTACCCTTTTATTTGGTCAAAAAAATTAAACAATCCAATAACTTGAATAAGTAACCGTGGAATTTTGTTTGTAGCATCTACCCTTTCATTTTGAAAAAAATTAAAAATTCCAAGAAGTAACATTTTTTTGTTCTGAAGCAAGCATCTACCCTTACATTTTGTCCAAAAAAATAAACATTCCAATAAGTAACATTTTTTTTCTTGGATTCTGAAGTAAGCATCTACCCTCTCTTGTCAGGTTCCTCTGGTGACTCCACCTAACAACCTGACAGCTGGGATGGCCAACATGTCCCTCAACACGGGCACCCCCACCATCCCTGTCATGCCTCCAGGCCAGGGGGCCTCACCTGCCTTCTCTCCGTCTGGCACCGCTTCTGCTGCGGGTAAGAGTCTGAAAGTTACTGTTATGCCTGGCCTGAGTGTAAGGGATGAGGGTGTTGATTTATCTGTGGCAATTTGAAACGGTAGTACAAGGGATGAGGGTGTTGATTTATCTGTGGCAATTTGAAACGGTAGTACAGTGGAACCCTCTTTTTAAGACCACAAAACAACTGAAAAAACAGGGTCTGAAAAGGGAGGGAGCCTTAAGTTAGGGGGTCTTAAAAAGTAGGTTCCACTGTATTCCTAGCTTGGATTGATTGAGTGTTCTTGCTCTGTGTGTCCTGCAGGTCTGCCTACCGTTACGGAATTTCCGTATTTGTCCCGGAAATCAATAAATTTTATCAAGTGTTCCGGAAAATACGGATGTTCGAAATGCGTCCCGGAAACTCAAAAAATTCCAAACACGCTCACAACAGTGTGAGCGAGAAAGATTGCCTGGTGAATGACTTCCGGAAATTGCCAAAGTCACAGCTGAGAAATGACGTAGGCGGGTTCCGACTATTGCCGAGCAGCTTTTTGTAGCTAATACGCATGCGCGTCAACTTCTTGCAAGAAGAAAAGGTCGAAGAAAAGATGGCGTCAATGTTCCAACACTTGCCAATGGTCATGCTGTCAATCCTCACCATTCCACACTCTTCAGCACACTGCGAGAGGATTTTCTCGGTGGTCCGCAAGAACAAGACAGATTTTAGAGGCAGCATGGCAAAAGACACTCTCGAAGCACTTGTTGTCGCCAAGTCGAGACCCAGTGAAGCTCTGGATAGAGTTTACACCAACAAGGAGCTCAAAGACATGAAGAGTGCCTATTACAGGTCCCTTCAGGCCAGCTCCAAATGAATGCAGTGACACCACCAAACCTTGTACAAAATGTAAATATTGTAAGTTTGAATTTCATTTTTTCAGTGACATTTACAGTGACAATGTTCAAGTTTGGCAAGATGATTTGAAGGCAATGTCAATATAACACTTACCTCGACAGTACTATTCTTGCACATTATCTATTATAGGCCGAAAAAATTGGACAAAACGCTGAGTGGGTACAATTATCTCCCATAACCATGCGCCACCGTGGATCCCAAGCACTGTCCGAGTGCTTCCCCCTTACAGGATGTAGGTGGCGCGTCCTCTTTCTTTTTTCGCGCGTGTCAGACCGGCTGTGTTTCTGCTACGCTCCCGGATTATTTTGGACTAAGAGGCTCCTTTTCTGTGTGGACTATCACCTGTTGGATTATTGTGTGTTATTCCACTTCTGGCTTGAGGCTACGTTGTGTTTCCTTCAACTTGTGCCTCCGTTTTTGTGTGGCGGACTCGGCGTGCCTCCCGTCCTACTTCGTGGTGACCGGTCGTCTGCTTCTCGTTTCGCCGCATTCACTTGAGTATTGACCTAAATTTTCTTTGAATTTTGTTAATTCTCGGTCTTTAAGGGTACGTACAGGGCGAGGTAGGATGTCTCGTCCTGTTTTGGGCTCTGGTTCTACGGAACCAGAGTCTGCCGGGGGCAACCCTTCTCCGGGCGCCCAGCGTCATGTTTTACGCACGGAGAAGGGGATCTTTCGGCGCTCCGACTCTCCCTCCCCAAACGCTTTGCGTTTGCGGCGAGGGAGGGCGGAGAAAGCCTGTTTGAGCAAGCTCAATGCGAGCTTGCTCAAACAGGCTGGGCTTGAGCCTGGGACTTCGGGCGGGGCTGCGCCGTCGAAGGTTCGGGGAAGTTCGAGGGGAAAGAAAAAGCTTCTTTCTCCTTCTCCTTCAGTGGAACAGGCTTCCCCCCCTTCGACGCCGTTGTCCGGCCCTCAGTCTCAGGCTTCAGCTCCTCCCGGTTTCGAGCCTGGGGGGAAGGTTTCCTTCTCCCCCCTGGCTCGAATCCGGGGGCAGGTCGATTCCCAACCCTCTTTGGGGGTTGGTGAATCCGATCTAGGGGCTACTGGAGAGACTCAGGTTTTGACAGCCAACGGCCATACCACGTTGAAAACACCGGTTCTCGTCCGACCACCTAAGTTAAGCAACGTCGGGCCCGGTTAGTACTTGGATGGGTGACCGCCTGGGAACACCGGGTGCAGTTGGCATTAAAATCTTTCTTTTTCCGGTGCCTCTCCTGTGCCCTCCTCGGTTTCCACCGCTGTGGAAGCCAGGAGGGACACGGGTCCTCCTCTGAACTCCCTCGCTGGGTCGTCTGCTGCTGTTTTGACAGTAGTTTCGGCCTCCTGGGGGGGGAGATCGGAGGAGATGACGGGGTCTCTGAATTCCCTCCCCGCTGGGGTTGGGATGCGAATTGACCCCGTTCAGGGCGGTCCTGTGGGGGCAGGGGTTTCAGGCTTCGTGCCTACGACCACTGCTACTACGGTTCCCTCTGACGTCCGTGTGACTGGTGGCTGTCCCTCTTGAAACGCTCCGGCCGACTAGTTACTGGACGTGGAGGTGTTCGACAGAACGTGGTACTTCTGTCGAATGGTCAGGGCGACGGGAACATTGTTTCTGTTGCTCAGACCGACACCTCCGACCGGACCGTCTTGACCCCACGCCATTCCTTAGCGTCTGGTGTTCGGGTGACGGATGGTCCGGACCAAGGGTCCGGAACGTTCCAGGCTTACGGGTCGGGATCGAACCGGACCCACGGGTCCCGACTGGACTTGACCTCCGGGTTTGGTCCGGACGGGACCCATGGTACGGGACCGTACCGGACCTTAGGGTCCGGTGCGGGACAGTACCTCTGGCCCTTGCCGGACCCCCCGGACCTACGGGTCCGGATGGTACGGTACGGGACCAGTGTTTCGGTCGGGACCGGACCACCCGACCACCTCTGTTGGTCTGGGTGGTCTGGCACCGAACCGGAACACACCGGACCTACGGGTCCGGAGGGTACGGTACCGGACCAGTGGTCCGGTCGGGACCGGACCACTCGACCACCTCTGTTGGTCCGGGTGGTCTGGCACCGAACCGGACCATGCCGGACCTACGGGTCCGGATGGTACGGTATGTCCACGTCCGGACCGAGCCACCCGAACACTTCTGTGGGTACGGATGGTTCGGTACCGAACGGGACCTCCGGATGGTACGGGACCGGACCGAATCTACGGGTTCGGATGGTCCGGTACCGGACCACCCGACCACCTCTGTTGGTCCGGATGGTCTGTCACCGAACCGGACCATACCGGACCACCGGACCTACGGGTCCGGATGGTACGGTAGGTCCACGTCCGGACCGAACACTTCAGTGGGTACGGATGGTTCGGTGCCGTACGGGACCTCCGGATGGTATGGGACAGGACCGGAACACCGGACCACCCTACCGGATCGGTCCGGACCACCCGACCACCTCTGTTGGTCCGGATGGTCTGGCACCGAACCGGACCTACGGGTCCGGATGGTACGGTATGTCCACGTCCGGACCGAGCCACCCGAACACTTCTGTGGGTACGGGTGGTTCGGTGCCGAACGGGACCTCCGGATGGTGCGGGACCGGACCGGACCTACGGGTCCGGATGGTCCGGTGCTGGACCGGTGGTCCGGTCCGGACCGGACCACCCGACCACCTCTGTTGGTCCGGATGGTCTGGCACCGAACCGGACCATACCGGACTTACGGGTCCGGATGGTACGGTGTGTCCACGTCCGGACCGAGCCACCCGAACACTTCTGTGGGTACGGATGGTTCGGTACCGAACGGGACCTCCGGATGGTACGGGACCGGACCGGAACACCGGACCGGAACACCGGACCACCCTACCGGACCGGTCCGGACCACCCGACCACCTCTGTTGGTCCGGATGGTCTGGCACCGAACCGGACCTACGGGTCCGGATGGTACGGTACGTACGTCCACGCCCGGACCGAACCACCCGAACACTTCTGTGCGTACGGATGGTTCGGTGCCGAACAGGACCTCCGGATGGTACCGGACCTACGGGTCCGGACCTACGGGTCCGGATGGTCCGGTGCGGGACCACCCGACCACCTCTGTTGGTCTGGATGGTCTGGCACCGAACCGGACCATACCGGACCACCGGACCTACGGGTCCGGATGGTACGGTATGTCCACGTCCGGACCTAACCACCCGAACACTTCGTTGGGTACGATGGTTCGGTGCTGAACGGGACCTCCGGATGGTACGGCACCGGACCGGACCACCCTACCGGACCGGATCGGCACCCCCGACCGGACCGGACCATTTCTTTTCTGATCAGACCCCATGGGTTCCTGTTCAGTCTATAAATGGCGGGGGTTCGTTGGCTGGGCTGACCCAACAGTCGCAGGGTTGTTGTTTTTCTCCCCCTTCGGCTGCTGGAGACGTTTCGTCTTTGGGGCAGGGGTCTTCGCGGCCTCTTGCTTCTGTGGGCGTTTCTTCACAGCCTGCTTCATCGCTTTCGGCTCTTCCCCCTCAAGCTCCCTACACTCCTGCTTTTGAGGAGTTGTCGGGAAGTGAAGAGGAGAGTGAGTCGGAGGACGATAGGGAGGAGGATCAGGGTCGCCCTGAGGTTAACACTGAACCTCTACCCTTGCCGGTTTCTGATGGAACTTCCGAAGCTATGCTTCGTACTTTCCAACAGTACATGACAGACATCACGCGGCGTCTTGACGTCACGGATGCCTCTCTTAAGCGTCTGTCGTCTAGTGTTGACACACAGGACGTGGACCCGGGGTCTGAGGACGAGAGGCAGGAGGCTCGTCCTCGCACAGCTAGAAGGACGTTTGAACAGTTTCAGGACGTCCTTCCCTGAGACGCCCTCTCGTCCTTTGAGTCCGCTTCGGCCCGGGCGCGGGAGGCTCACGCCGCGTCTGCCGGCGGCTCGTTTTATGAACGATCCGGCCGCCGGCAATTCGCGTTCCACCCTAGTCTAAGTGCCACGGTGGAAGCGGCAGCACATCGCCTGAGGAGTACAGATTCACGTGCAAACGCGACCTATGTTCCTCGGGAGGACGCGGGTTCAGTGCCATGCTTTCCTTTGGGAGGCGCACCTCCACTGTTTCCTCGTGTCCAATCTGTTTCGTCCCTCCCTTTTCCCTTTGACTCTCGAACTCTCCCTTTCCAGACTTCGAGTGTTTAGGGTGGGGCTGACGGTGATGTGTTCGTTGGGGAGGTGCCTTCGGTCAAGAAGGTGGAACTGAGCTCTGCTTCGTTCCACAATCTTGAGGCCACCGTTTCGTCCACAGTCGAGGCCCAATCACAGGCCTTGACATGGATGAGCACGCTGTCCACACTGTTGGACCCTCCCAATCGGGCAGAGTCCGATTCCACTCGGGTCCTTGACACGGTTCGAGTGGATCGGGCTTTGCATGCCGTGCGATCGTGCGTGACGTCTGCGGCAGAATTGGCCATTGGAACACGGGTCCACTTTATTGGCCCTGTTCCGTGATCATTTTCTGCCTACTTCTATAGTGCCTCCGGATATGAGGAAGAGTCTGAGGAACACGTTTCCTCAGCCTTCTTCCCTCTTTCATCCGGACACTGTTCGTTCTGTGGTGGAGTCCACACGCCAGAGGAACACTGATTCTCTGATGGTTGGCCTCGCTGCTTCGGCGACGGCGGCGGGGAGTAAGAGAAGTGCTACAGTCACCTCCAGCTCCCAGCCTCAGAAGAAGAAGAAGAAGCCAGTTTCACTGCCTCCTTCTTCCTCCTCTTAGGCGCCTGTTGCGTTCCCAAGCAAGACGAAGGGTGCTCAGACAGGTAAGGGGAAGCAGCACCACCAGGGGGGGTGGTCGCAAGCCTGCGCCTGCCCGCCAGCAGAATTTTCAGTGAGTCCCGGCCCTACGTTGACGCCCCCTCAAGTTGCCCCTCTTTCGTCCGGCGGTTCCCTTTTTTCGGGCCCGCGGCATGTGGGGCAGACTGGTCTCCAACCAGTTTTTCTTGAGGGTGGTGTGGTCGGGGTTTTCTCTACCGCTGTCGTCACAACCTCCATTGTCCGCTCTACCTTGGACGTTCCCCCCTCCTCGAGAGCCTGCCAGATGGCAGGCTCTTCAGGACGAGGTGAACTCGTTGGTCGAGAAGAAGGCGGTCTACCCCCTTTCTCAGCCTTCTCTGGGGTTCTGCTCCCGCCTGTTCACCGTCCCCAAAAAGGACGGCCGGTTCAGGCCGGTGTTGGACCTCTCCACCTTGAACTTGTACCTTCACAGGTGCAAGTTCAAGATGGAAACCCCTTCGTCGGTCCGGTTGGCCATCCGGCCAAACGATTGGGCCATGTCTGGGACCTCCAGGATGCTTACTTCCACATCCTGGTGGCCCCGGGGTACCGACATCTGCTCCGGTTCGTTTGGGAGGGCACGGTGTTCGAGTTTCGGGCCCTCCCATTCGGCCTGTCCTTGGCCCCTCTGATTTTCAACGGGGACAACAACACCACATGCTTAGCTTACCTTCGCCACCAGGGGGGCACCAATTCTCGGTCCCTCTCCCTGTTGGCGGAGGAGATTCTGCTCTGGTGCCAGACCAATCAGGTCCGGATGTCAGTCCAGTTCGTTCCGGGGAAACTGAACGCCCTGGCCGACATTCTCAGTCGGGGCGATCAGGTTCTCTCCACAGAATGGACCATCGCTCACAACGTTCTACAGCGTCTGTGGGCAAGGTGGGACCGTCCTCTGATCGATCTGTTCGTAACTCGATTCAGCGCTCGGCTTCCCAGGTACGTCAGCCCCTTTCGAGACATGAATGCGTTCCACTTGGACGCATTCACTCTCTTGTGGAGGCTCCTCGATGCTTACGCCTATCCCCCGACATCTCTGATTCCGAGGGTGCTGGCAAAATATCTGCAGGAACGACCAAGACTGATTTTGGTCGCGCCTTACTGGCCAACAGCTCCGTGGTTTCCAGATCTTCGCGGTCTCACCCACGTAGACCCTCTACCTCTGGATCTGGACGGGGGAGGTCTGCTCCAGCCTCGATCATGCCTCCCTCATCTACGTCCAGAGAGTCTGTGCTTGACCGCATGGCTCTTGTGCGCTCCAAACTGCTTGCACTAGGATTGCACAAGAGTTCAGTAGAGTTTTCCTTGAACGCTAAGAGGCGATCAACTAATCAGCTCTACGACTTACGCTGGAGAGCTTGGGCCACCTTCGCCTTGTCCAAGGGGATAAAGCCGCTTTATCCCTCAACACAGGACTTGGCCAACTTCCTGGTGGAAGTGTATCAAAAGAAGAGTCTTTCTTCTAAGACTCTTCTTGGATACAGATCTGCCATCGCTTCCACGATTGCGGCCGCTACTGGTCGCAGAACTGAACACTTGATCAGGTCCTCCCTCATCGCTAATGTCCTTTCGGGTATTAGCAATGCAGCGGTGTCTAAACCTCTGGTTTCATTTCCCAAGGGGGATGTCTTTCTGGTCCTCAAACTCCTGCGTAGCAATGAGTTTGAACCCCTGGCAGGCATCAGTATCAAGTTGCTGATTTTTAAGACTAATTGTTCCTCATCGCTTTAGCCACTTGCCGTAGACTCAGTGGTATTCAAGCTTTGAGTGGCCTGGACTTTGACATTGAGTTCACCACACAGCAGTGGTTGCTAGCATGGTCACGTCAGTCTAAGGTATGTTTCTTGGGTATATTTTCTTTTACGGTAGTACTGTTCGAAAATTGCCTGGGTATCTTAATCCTTGGATTTAAGTGATTTTGATTAAGGAGTTTAATACTCTACATATCACCCTCACACCACTCTGGTATTCTGTGCAAGAATAGTACTGTCGAGGTAAGTGTTATATTGACTGTAAGGCTTCTTTTTAAGCCTACTGTCTATATGATACTTACCGAGACAGTACTATTAGAGTTTCCCTCCCGCCTCCCCTCTTGATATGTTATGGGCTTTTTGAGGGTCTGCAGCTCATAAAGAAAGAGGACGCGCCACCTACATCCTGTAAGGGGGAAGCACTCGGACAGTGCTTGGGATCCACGGTGGCGCATGGTTATGGGAGATAATTGTACCCACTCAGCGTTTTGTCCAATTTTTTCGGCCTATAATAGATAATGTGCAAGAATAGTACTGTCTCGGTAAGTATCATATAGACAGTAGGCTTAAAAAGAAGCCTTACAGTTAGGGTAAAATGACACCAGATTGCACCAATTGTGTCCTTTTGGCAAAAAAAAACAACCGGGGGGACATGCCCCCGGACCCCCCTAGCCAGCTCGCTTGCGCTTCGCGCAACCTCGACTGTTGCGCTTCGCGCAAAATCGACTTCTTTTAATCTTCAACAGAACTTTGTCCCTGAAGCTTCACTTGGAGGGTAGGCAGACCTGGTCCTGAGTGTGGGAAACTACACATTATACGTTAATTGGATCTGTGATCCAAACATGGCTTTTGGTCAATCGAGATGGAAGTTTATTCCACAAGCCCGTAGGGCGAGTGGAATAAACTGCCATCGAGATTGACCAAAAGGCATGTTTGGATCACAGATCCAATTAACATATATATCTCGACATTCACTGGTCTGAGGGTTTTTGTTTTCAAAGAAGAAAGAAACTTGGTTGAACACGGACCACTTCTCCGAGCAAAAGCAACAAACCTAATCACTCGCATTCCACCTCAAGGTCTCGGCCAACCAAGACTATGGCATACTCGTAGCAAAGCCGCCGAATGGTACCGTAAACCAAGAATAGTGACGTAAGAGAATAGCATGTCGTCTTTTGATTTGGAACGTGACGTGTTTCAGAACTTCTTCTGGACAACTCGGATGGTCTTCTGCGAAGTGGTTGGCACGAGATTCTTTTTCTTCTTCGACAGTTCATCCTCTGATACTGTGGCAAAACGTTTCATCTTTTTTTCACTTTCGAGTATGCGGACGACTGAACTTGACCGCGAAAAAGTAGTCCTTTCGGAATCATTACGCCGAGTCTGAACATGAGGTCTGAACATTGTTTTTAGGCAGGACCTAGGTGAAAGCGAGGCTGTTCTTATCTCTGTGTACAGTCGAGAGAGAGAGAAATACATGTCGAGACATTGAGTGTTATTGCTCTGTGTGTCCTGAGTGTAGGAAACTACACATTGAGTGTTCTTGCTCTGTGTGTCCTGAGTGTGGGAAACTACACATTGAGTGTTATTGCTCTGTGTGTCCTGAGTGTGGGAAACTACACATTGAGTGTTATTGCTCTGTGTGTCCTGAGTGTGGGAAACTACACATTGAGTGTTATTGCTCTGAGTGTGGGAAACTACACATTGAGTGTTATTGCTCTGAGTGTGGGAAACTACACATTGAGTGTTATTGCTCTGTGTGTCCTGAGTGTGGGAAACTACACATTGAGTGTTATTGCTCTGTGTGTCCTGAGTGTGGGAAGCTACACATTGAGTGTTATTGCTCTGAGTGTGGGAAACTACACATTGAGTGTTATTGCTCTGTGTGTCCTGAGTGTGGGAAACTACACATTGAATGTTATTGCTCTGTGTGTCCTGAGTGGGAAACTACACATTGAGTGTTATTGCTCTGTGTGTCCTGAGTGTGGGAAACTACACATTGAATGTTATTGCTCTGTGTGTCCTGAGTGGGAAACTACACATTGAGTGTTATTGCTCTGTGTGTCCTGAGTGTGGGAAACTACACATTGAGTGTTATTGCTCTGTGTGTCCTGAGTGTGGGAAACTACACATTGAGTGTTATTGCTCTGTGTGTCCTGAGTGTGGGAAACTACACATTGAGTGTTATTGCTCTGTGTGTCCTGAGTGTGGGAAACTACACATTGAGTGTTATTGCTCTGAGTGTGGGAAACTACACATTGAGTGTTATTGCTCTGTGTGTCCTGAGTGTGGGAAACTACACATTGAGTGTTATTGCTCTGAGTGTGGGAAACTACACATTGAGTGTTATTGCTCTGTGTGTCCTGAGTGTGGGAAACTACACATTGAGTGTTATTGCTCTGTGTGTCCTGAGTGTGGGAAACTACACATTGAGTGTTATTGCTCTGTGTGTCCTGAGTGTGGGAAACTACACATTGAGTGTTATTGCTCTGTGTGTCCTGAGTGTGGGAAACTACACATTGAAGTGTTATTGCTTTGAGTGTGGGAAACTACACTTTTTGACTCACCTGAGAAAGGAGTGATGAGGAGTGTTAGGCTGGCTGTGTGTAGACACAAAACTTAACACAAAGGTTTTCTCTGATGTTATTAAAGCTAGAGTGTTGCACTCTTCTAAGTTTGATGACCTCCAGACATGCTCCAAGTCAGTTCATGGCGGGGTCGAGTTCGAGGAAAAAATGGATAATGATTATTTTCTCAGATGATATAAGAATTAGAGCTTCGAAACTTTAGACGCATCTAGGGTTTAATAACTTGCAGACATGCCCCAACTCGACCCCGTTATGACCTTGAAATTTGACATGGCTGAACCAAAACTTGGGGCATTTGCCCTTCTGCTTTTTCTTGGGGTGCACTCTGATCCTCAAAGATGAGATGTCCACAGTTTTGTAGAACTCAATCTGCAGTTGACATATTAAATTTATCACACCGTTAGTTTTTCATAACTGTGACTTTTACCCTTTTTTTTTTTTTATAATGCTTGCTTTTTGTTGAATTCTGTCTCATGGCCTGAGGGACCATTCGGTTTAAGCCATTGACGGTTATCATTTTATTGTGACCTATGTTGGGACCATTAACAGACCTTGTTAAAACGTCCAATGGGACTGAGTTCATGAATTGGGAGAAGAAGAAAAAGAAGAATTTGATTACAGGAAAAACTGTTGTCTTTATGTTTACAACCTTTGCAAGATGACGAAAAGCTTGTGATGGAAGGCTTATGATGGAAGGCTTATGGACAAGGGCATGAGTGTTACTATTTCTCATGCGCCTTTTTCTTGTAGGTATGCCTCCTATGGACCTGTCCAACATGGCCAGCATGACGTTACCAGGGATGCCCGCAGGGATGCCCCCAGTGTCCGTTCCAATGCAGCCCCTTCCACTGCCTGCCGGTCTGTCCGCCTCAGGTACAGTCATATCCTCACATTGACTCATCTTTTCAGTGGGTTAAGGAGAGGAGCTGAAGGGGGGTAGAATGTTGGCCTGGTAGATGACTGTCTCTGTTTGTCGTCTTCATGTACATTTGTTTAAGGGGGGGGGGGGGGGGGGGGTGGTTGGTTGTTTGTTTGTACAGTACAAGTAAAGGTGCTTGGGTTGATAACTGTCTCTGTTTGTCGTCTTCAAGTACGTTTGTCTGCGTGTGTATATGGGGGGGGGGGGGGGGGGGGTTGTACAAGTAAAGGTGCTTGGGTAGACAACTGTCCCTGTTTGTCGCATCATGTACCGTTGTATGTGTGTGACAGGACATTGTTTAAAGCACAGGTTCCATTTACTCTGTTCAAATGCCTCACTCTTGGTACTGTATGGTTGCTGTATGCCTCACTCTTGGTACTGTATGGTTGCTGTATGCCTCACTGTCTACATGCTTATGTGATTGTTTTTCTTACTCTTAGTTTGACACAATTACTTTTTACACTGAATGTGTTTGGAATTCATTTTGAGGAGCCAGGTGCTTTTGATTGACAAATGGATTGAGATGAGTTATGCTGTATTTTCAGCCCCAGGCTGTGTTTATGTCTATGACTTTTTCTGCAGGTGTTGCCACTTGCTTTGAGGACTTTTGTTACCTTCTGTGACTGTAGTTACTGTTTATATGTGGCAGAATGTAGACACTTTCATTTGCTCACAATATATGACATCCACAGGTAACAGGTGAAAGTGAAAACGCTTGCATCTCTGTTAGCTTGTTGTCAGGAATGTATAGAACTAAACAATCTGTGTACAGCTCAGCCTCTTATGATGGCTTCATCAAACCCGCTCGTGGGTGCTGAGCCAATGATGAAGGCGACGTCAAGTCCTCTTTCAGCTTCACAGCCGCCCATGAAAGCCAGGTCACAGCCAGTGACTGGCGACAAGGGGAACCCCTATTATTCTGCCGCCCTTGATGCAGGGGTGAAGGGTGAGGGTAGACTGGAGGGCTTAGTAAATGCTACTGGACTCTCACACATATATGTATTGCCGTAGAATTGTGTTGTCGTCTGCTCAAATCTCCAACTCTTTGCATGTTAATCAAAAGGTGCTGCTTTTTGTTTAATCATCTCTTTTTCTGCATATGTTTATGTTTTAAATACCGTTGTACGGTGTGGATACGATTTTTGGAAGTACACACTGTTTTTGTTTTTAGCACTGTTAATAATCTTGTTTTGAGTTTGGCTTACACATTGTATTATCTGACACGTGTTGTTGGTAGTCAGAAGACGAAAAAGAAGACAACAGGATAGAAAACACTTTTTTTTATTATTGCATTATGAACTGCTTGTGTACACTAACAGCTTGAGAAAGCTTATGTAACATGTGTTGTTGTTCCTAGGCTAAAGATTAAAAAAAAAAAGCAAAAGAAGGAAAACATGTTACAGTATTAGTATTGAATAGTGCTTTTGTCAAGTAATAACCTTCAACAGATGGAGCGTTATAACCGCTAGCTAGAACACACAACGCTTTGCTTACTAAAGTAACCGATGCAGCCATTACAGATCTGTGCACCAGTATTTGCTACCAAGCACAAAGCCTGGCACCTGTAGAAAGCAATCGTTCCGTCATAGCAGATACAGGGTAGAACTAGAAGGATGCAGTAAAGAACTTGTAGGAATTCTTCTGTGAGCTGCAATGTCCAGACAGGACTGACCGTTTCGGACACAAGGCTACTAGAAATTACCAGATATGACTGACCGTTACGGACACAAGGCTACTAGAAATTACCAGATATGACTGACCGTTTCGGACACAAGGCTACTAGAAATTACCAGATATGACTGACCGTTTCGGACACAAGGCTACTAGAAATTACCAGATATGACTGACCGTTTCGGACACAAGGCTACTAGAAATTACCAGATATGACTGACTGTTTTGGACACAAGACTACTAGAAATTACCAGATATGACTGACTGTTTCGGACACAAGACATCTAGAAATTACCAGATATGACTGACTCAGTTAATAGCAGCTGCAGGGTTAATATCTTCACCAACAGTAAATTTTTATGACCGGATTACTTCTTACCCTATGCTGAAGTTCGTTGTCAGGATACGCTTCTTGCACTGACATTTTTGCCATGTTTATCTTACAATAGTTTACTGGGTTTTCAGTCTTTGATCTGCATTGTACTCAGAAGATCTTGAGCTTCTGTGACTCTATTTTCGGTTACTCTGCTTTTTTCTTAGATATATGTATACACATTATGCTTGGGGGAAAAAGAATCTTGGCAGCATGATCTTGGGAAGACAACTGGTTGTAATGATGTAATTACAGGCTGCCGTGGTTTTGACTAAATTTAAGTTTTGTGGAAGAGATTTGGGATGGTCAACTGTTGCCATTTGTTGTCATGAATCTCGTGGTTTTTGAGACTAAGTCTAAGATGTTGAGCCTCAACTTAAATGCTATCACTGTGTAAACTAATCAAATGTACAATTGATGTTTTGAAAAGTGGTCGCTTTTTGTGCAATGTATCTCAAGTGTCAGGCATTATAAAGGCTGATTTTTTTGTCTTTTGTTTATTTTTTATTTTTGCACTTAATAGGTATGCCTCCTAATTTGTGTTGCTGCTATTGTTTTAATGAACATTAAGGTGGTCCTGAAGCACTATGGAGATTGTGCATAAATGTACTTTTGCTGTAATCTTAGGACTTTTGTGCTTCTGTTGTATTCAGCTGCAAAACATAACCTCTCTTTGGCTACACTGCATACAAGAACAAATGTATCCATTTTTTTGCTTTTTTTGTTTTTAATTTTTGCACTACATTTTATTACCGAATATTCATATAGTGTTTAATGATGAGACGTACATAGAGGTTATCTGCGTTACTGCATGACTATTAATAGTGCAAATTCAGATAGAACTGGTATTGTTTATAATTTAAAAAGAAAAACATCAGAATCTGTAACTCCTAGTTTCTTAGTCTTTCTGAAGTGTCACTTCACTCGGTGGGGCAAAAAAAAGTTTAAAGTTTGTCTGTGCAATTTATATTCGTAGAGTTAAAATTTCTGGTGTTATTTTACGCTGATGACACTTTAGCTATGATTGAAGATCGGTGTTACATTTTTAGTACTGTTAGTAGTGGAAGCTGATATATATATATCAAACATTTTATTTTCCGCAAACTTAACCTCTCCAAGAAGAGAGAAGAGATCAGATCTTATTTGACCCAACCATGTAAAGTGTTATGTAAAATCTGTCCCCAAGTTTTTTGTCAGATGCTGAGATAGGGTGTGTGTGTGACATGTTGACAAGTTAAGTAATGTTTTGACCTGCAGTTGAAGACCTGATGAAAGCAAGTGGTGGTTACATAACAGGAGACAAGGGCAACGTCCATTATTCTAAGTTCTTGGACAGCACTGCACATGGTAGGTTGACAGGGATGTTTGGTCTGTAGTTAGAAATTGCTTGAGGTTATTCTGTGTAAGCTGTATTTTTTATTGTACACTCGGTTTTTATATGCTTTTTAAAATGTTTACAATGTCTGTTGGTCTGCGAACTTTCAGTACTGCTCTGTGTAATGCCTGATTTTACGGACCATTCCTGTTCCTCAAACTGGTATTCGTCATGGTGTGTTTTAAGCATCATTGTACAGTTCCTGTATATCTGAATATTTTTTTCTCAGTTTTTGAGGCTGCCAATATTGACTATGCATTGACTTAAGAAGAGGTATGTCATAACATATGGCAGCCAGTAGACACATTGGAACAGTCGGACGAGATGCAAGGTTTTGTGATTCATTGTCTGATGGGTGTGTCTGATCATCATGTGGCCACAGAGTCAATGGTGAAAGCGTCAGCTAGCTCACCCACGGCAGCTGAACCAATGATGAAAGCTTCTGCAAGTCAGCTGACAGGAGCTGCACCAATGATGAAGGCAACGTCAAGTCCGCAGACAGCATCACAGCCGCCCATGAAAGCCAAGTCACAGCCAGTGACTGGCGACAAAGGGAACCCCTATTACTCTGCCGCCCTTGATGCAGGGGTGAAGGGTGAGGGTAGACTGGAGGGCTTAGTAGATGCTACTGGACTCTCACATGTATCATGCAGGGATTTTGTTTTATTTTCATCTTGAATATTGGACATGCGGTTTTGCTACTATGATCTGTACAATGATCTTTTTTCTGGTTTCTGAAAGGTGTCTCACATTTTGCATTGTTTTATTTTCCGTTCTATCTTGATACAATGTATTGTTAATCTTTCTCCGTAGTCTGTATGCTTTTACGTTAACAAATTTCAATGCTGTAAAATTGAAACTCTGAAGTCTATGCTAGCTTGAAATCTTTTTCTGTACATGAAAGTGCAGCATTTAAAAATTAATGTGAAGTGAAAGTATTCCATGTGAGTTTAATGTGACTTAGTTGCTTTGAAGACCATTCGGCATGAAGACAGTCCATGTTGACTGTCTTCAGTCCGTGTTGACTGTCTTCAGTCCATGTTGACTGTCTTCAGTCCGTGTTGACTGTCTTCAGTCCATCTTGACTGTCTTCAGTCCATGTTGACTGTCTTCAGTCCGTGTTGACTGTCTTCAGTCCGTGTTGACTGTCTTCAGTCCGTGTTGACTGTCTTCAGTCCATGTTGACTGTCTTCAGTCCGTGTTGACTGTCTTCAGTCCGTGTTGACTGTCTTCAGTCCATGTTGACTGTCTTCAGTCCATGTTGACTGTCTTCAGTCCATGTTGACTGTCTTCAGTCCATGTTGACTGTCTTCAGTCCGTGTTGACTGTCTTCAGTCCGTGTTGACTGTCTTCAGTCCATGTTGACTGTCTTCAGTCCATGTTGACTGTCTTCAGTCCATGTTGACTGTCTTCAGTCCATGTTGACTGTCTTCAGTCCATGTTGACTGTCTTCAGTCCGTGTTGACTGTCTTCAGTCCATGTTGACTGTCTTCAGTCCATGTTGACTGTCTTCAGTCCATGTTGACTGTCTTCAGTCCATGTTGACTGTCTTCAGTCCGTGTTGACTGTCTTCAGTCCATGTTGACTGTCTTCAGTCCGTGTTGACTGTCTTCAGTCCGTGTTGACTGTCTTCAGTCCATGTTGACTGTCTTCAGTCCATGTTGACTGTCTTCAGTCCATGTTGACTGTCTTCACTGTTTCTGTGTTTTGTAGCCAAAAGTTAACATGATTTTTCACAAGCATTAATGATTAATTTGCCTTGAAAACTAATGTACTTTGCATGGCAATTTTTCTTCTTCTGGCTCGGTGCTAGAAGCTTGTTGTGTCTTTTGTGCAGCTAAGCTAAGCTAAGCTAAATTTGTTTTTACTTTGCAACCTTACTACAGAGGCTTGACTCTTTTCATATCTCTGTAGATGTCAATATTTCAGTGCATATATTGATTGCTTCCTTTTGATTGGTATGATTGGCAATAAATGGTCACTTCTGTCTGAGGTGTTTACTTCTGCGATTAGCTGTAACATTTTTGTTTTGTTTTTAAAAAAAAAGCTTTTTTAGTTTTGCTTGATTTATGATAGGCAGTATGTTTTGGACAATTATCTTTTTCATTCTTGCTGAACGTTTTCACTCTGCAGTAACATACTCATGCTTTTACTTGTTCAAAAGTGCAATCATTTTGATTCTGTTTTTATTATCATTTTTTGACAGCGTTAATTGTAAAGTCAGCATGCACAGGAAGTAATTTTGAACCTTGGCGGTTGCTGATGCACTGTCATTAGGTCTTTTCAAAGTATGTAAGAAATGTTAAGTCCTTTGTACTGGAAACTTGCATTCTCCCAGTAAGGTCATATATTGTACTACGTTGCAAGCCCCTGGAGCAATTTTTTGATTAGTGCTTTTGTGAACAAGAAACAATTAACAAGTGGCTCTATTCGATCTCCCCCCTTTCCCCGTCGCGATATAACCTTGAACGGTTGAAAACGACGTTAAACACCAAATAAATAAAGAAAGAAAGAAAGGTCTTTTCAAAATTAATGTTATCACCAATTTGTCCACAATAAAGAAGAAATGATATCATCTTTGTTTAACATAATATGTTTGCCCAGGTGCTCGTCCAGGTGCTCGTCCGCTTTATTTTTAATGTTTCCTTTTGATGCACTCTATTTTTGTATTGTTTACTGAAGAAAGGCTAAATTGAAGCATGTATCACATAACTGCTTGTGGACATTTTTTTTTTTAATAATATTTTGTTGTGGTTGTTAAATGGAGGTGGGGGGTAGGTAGTCATGTATTTACCTGAAAACTCATTGAACTCCCAATACTCATGTTGAGATTTTTGTTATTGAATTGTTCAATCCCTTCATCCTCAAAGTCAGGAAGAGAAACGGTCAGACTTGTATCATTTTGGTTTGAATTGTTTACGTTGCTTTTGACAGTTAAGTAGTATTATTGAACAAACACAACAGGATCTGATGAAATAAGCCACAATTGGTCATATAGCTGGTGATTGACATTAGGGTGTACCTGTGGGTGGAAGTCAGTGTGACCTGTTGACAGTTAAGTAGTATTATTGAACAAACACAACAGGATCTGATGAAATAAGCCACAATTGGTCATATAGCTGGTGATTGACATTAGGGTGTACCTGTGGGTGGAAGTCAGTGTGACCTGTTGACAGTTAAGTAGTATTATTGAACAAACACAACAGGATCTGATGAAATAAGCCACAATTGGTCATATAGCTGGTGATTGACATTAGGGTGTACCTGTGGGTGGAAGTCGGTGTGACCTGTTGACAGTTAAGTAGTATTATTGAACAAACACAACAGGATCTGATGAAATAAGCCACAATTGGTCATATAGCTGGTGATTGACATTAGGGTGTACCTGTGGGTGGAAGTCAGTGTGACATGTTGACAAGTTGAGTAATGTTTTGACCTGCAGTTGAAGACCTGATGAAAGCAAGTGGTGGTTACATAACAGGAGACAAGGGCAACGTCCATTATTCTAAGTTCTTGGACAGCACTGCACATGGTAGGTTGACAGGGATGGTTGGTCTGTAGTGGTTAATGCTTGAACGAAGTCACTATGTGTGAGTTTCAAATGTTCACCACACAATGTGTTTTATTTTGATGTATGGGTTGGTCTGTCTTTTGATGAGGACTGGACATTTTTGTTATATTATAAGCCACTCAAACTTTAATTGATCAGGTGGGCTGTGTTTTGATCATCGTGGTACTCCTATCGGTATTTGTGTATCTGAATATTTCCTATCTCTCCTTTGTCACTGCCCATATGAATTACACTTTTCTTAGAAAAATGTGTGCAACTGCAAGCGCATATATATAGCAGCAGTTTTACAAATAAGAAACTGCATTGGATGTGTTTTTTGAGGATTCATTCTCTCTGATGGGTGTGTCTGATCATAAGAGTCAGTGATGAAAGCGTCAGCTAGCTCACCCACGGCAGCTGAGCCAATGATGAAAGCTTCGGCAAGTCAGCTGACAGGAGCTTCACCGATGGTGAAAGCGACGTCAAGTCCGCAGACAGCATCACAACCGCCCATGAAAGCCAAGTCACAGCCAGTGACTGGCGACAAGGGGAACCCGTATTACTCTGCCGCCCTTGATGCGGGGGTGAAGGGTGAGGGTAGACTGGAGGGCTTAGTAGATGCTACTGGACTCTCACATGTATCGCGCACGGATTTTGTTCTTTCATCTTGAATACTGGACATATTTTTTTACTTTCTATGCGCTCTGTTTATTTATATATTTTTTTAACTTCTGTTTATGTGATGGTTCCTCTTGATTCACATTATTTCTGGTTTATTTTTGCAACATGTATCTTAAAGGCACAGTAAGCCTCCCGTAAACCATCACAGATACTGTCAGGCTTTTACACACAGTACAAACACCCTTCCATTTGAACGCTCACCAAACGGGAACATCCTAGATGCCCTACGTAAAGAGCGAGCAATTTTTAAAGAATTAATTTTGCGCCGATTCCTCAGAGACAATCAGACCGTGATGCGTTTTGGCGCTAGACCTAACTTTTAAAATCTAAATAATAAATTGACAGCTTGTTACACAATCATTCTTAAATCATAAAAGAATTCTTTTTTCATCAAGACAAGATCAGTACAATTCGAAGTTTTGAAAGTTTGAGAAAAAAAAGCCCGGAAGCAGGGTCACGCAAGGTCGTGGTTCTCGTAGCAGACGACGGTTTATAGGCATTGCCAGTTCCTCTGAACAGTCAAAAGCCATCGCTAGAGTTCTTGTGAACCACAGCCGTTTGTTTCGCGCATAGTCAGAGGTACATAATAACGTGCTATTGCAGATAAGCTCACATCGAGTCGCATTCAAAGTACTAACTGACGACTACATTGTGAAAAAGGGAAACTGGATCACACGGGTTCACGATGGCTCAGGGGTAAGATAAACCACGCAAAAATAAATTCTTTGAAAATTGCTCGCTCTTTACGTAGGGCACCTAGGATGTTCCCGTTTGGTGAGCGTTCAAATGGAAGGGTGTTTGTACTGTGTGTAAAAGCCTGACAGTATCTGTGATGGTTTACGGGAGGCTTACTGTGCCTTTAATATATATAAAAAATTATCTTTTGTAGTGGTGTGTATGCTTTTAACATTAAAAGACTACAAGGTTGAAAAACTGAATGTATTTATCTTTACAAGCTCTGAAGTCTATGCTAGCTTGAAATGTATATTTCTCTGTACATGATAATGCAGTACTTGAAAACAATCTGAGATAAAAGCATTCTATGTGTGTTTGATATGACTGGTTGCTTTGAATGCCTTTAGTTAAAAGCCAATAGAGGTTGACTGTACTGTTACATCAGGCTCAAACACTGTTTTTTTTGCCAAGCCTTCTTCTTCTTCTTCTGCGTTCATGAGCTGAAACTCCCACAAACACTCGTGTTTTTTGCACAAGTGGGTTTTTAGGTGTATGACCGGTTTTACCCGGCCATTTAGGCAGCCATACCCTGCTTTCAGGGGTTCCAAGCCTTCTTTACGTCATTGATTCTGTCTTTGAAACTCTTACTGTGCATGGCTTTTGTTCTGTTATTATTATTATTTCTCTTTGATGCTAGAAGCAGATGGTGTGTATGTAACTAAGCTAAGAATTTGTGCAGCCTTCCTAATGAACAGGTTTCTTGTCTTTTCATATTTCGATATGAATATTTCAGGACATGTACATGTATTATTTTCTCTAGATTGGTACGACTGGCCACATGGTGACTTGTGCCTGAGGTTCTTACTTCTGCTGGAACTTATGCGTCATTTTTAGAAGGCTTTATGCTTTTTGCACTTCTTTTTTTTTACATTCTAAGTTCTTGCTGAACATGTTAACTCTGAAATTATTTACTCATGCTTTTACTTGTTCTAAAAGTGTTGTTGTTAATGCTTTTTTTAATCGTCATTTTTGACAGTGTGAATTTATTGTAAGAAAGACAGATAGCTATTTGTGTACAAAAGCAAAGTTTTATCCCAGATTTGTCAACAAACATGAAACGATATTACCACTGTTAATGTGTTAACGCAGAAGTGTTTCTGCTTCGTGTTATCCTTTCAGCTAGTTTTGTTTTGGTTTCATGTACTTGTGTACAGAAAGCTGAATTGTAGGTCTTACGAAATGACTCATGCTGGACATTTGCCCCCCAAAATGTTTTGAAGGGGAGGGGGGGAACAAAATCAAATCACATTAGTTAAGTTAAATTTAAAATCATTGAATTCTGTCTTCTGAGCTCACTCATTCTAATCCAGTTTTATTTGAGCAAGTGTACTCTACATCCGGGAAGTGAAGAACAAAACCTGTGTAATCTTGGTTAGATTTGACCATGTTTTTGACGAGTTGAATGTTTTGGCCAACAGTAGAAGACCTGATGAAAGCCAGCAGTGGTTACTTAACGGGTGACAAGGGCAACATTCATTATTCTAAGTTCTTGGACAGCATGACAACTGGTAGGTCTGTGATTAAACATGACATGTCACTGTATTATCATAACGGCTATTACATTCATATACAGTCCATTGTTCTGTGACTGTTACATGTATGATTTAACTTTTGTATACATCATTGTTGTCGTTGTTGTTTTTGGTTGTTAGTTTTGTAAATGGTGTTGCATTGAATCATTATTGAAGTAAAAGAAACAAGTGCAATGTTATTATTGTGAAGTTAGTGGGCAAAGGACTATCCTTTGTCACTTTTTTTCAAATATTGAGAAGCAGCTAATGTATGGAAGAAGAATTTGCCATATTATTTGAAGTTTTTGTCTACTGGGTTTTGTAATGAAAATGTGTGACTCTAAGTTTAAGAATAGTACTTTTAGATAATATTGTCAATCAATGTACACTGTCACAGCAACTGTTTCTTTCTTTCAGAATGTGATTCATGACATATGAAGACTTTTTTTACCATGGTTTTTTTTCTGTTTTATGTGTTTCACTATGTTTCTTTATGTTTCTCGAATAGGCATCTGCTAATGGCAGACTTCTGAAAGCAGTTGATTAATCCTAGATTTGATCACAGGTACTCTCTAATTCCTGTGTTCAGGAGAGCTGTCTTTCAACTTTCAGGAAAGAGTCCTGTCGCACAAGACACTCGACAGAAAAGCCATGCGTTGCTATTGATAAGACCTACACCTTTGTTACTTCACACATCTCTCTCCTCCTTTGTTGCAGGAGCCAGCCCCCTACCTGTAGGTATGTCAGCACCGTCTCCACTTCCCAACTTCTCTTCACCGCTGTCCGGCCAGACTCACATGGATCCTGCTCTGATGAGCAGCAGCTCCCCCCTCAACAATCTGACCACGGGCGGCCTCCCTCCCTCCTTCTCCCTCCCCGGGGCAGACCCTAGTGCCCCCCCGCTGCAGATGAACTCGGGACTCCCTCCTCCTACCCAGGTGGCTGATAACGCGGCGGGAACGCAAGGTGCAGATGCCACACCCGTCTCTGCTGCTTCGTCCTAACTGTTCTGAGTGGAAGTGAGAGTGTGGAAGTTGTGGGTATGTCTGCTCAACTGTTTGCTTATAACTGGGAGTGGTTGAAAGTCAAGAGCAGCGTGAACACAAGGCGCAGACGCAACGCCTGTTTCTGTTCGCTTCGTCCTCACAGTTTTGAGTGGAAGTAAGATTGTGTGAATGGTAGTTGTGTCTGCTGCTCACCTGTTGTTTGTGATGGGAAAGGTCAGAGGTCAAGAGGTTTACTTGTTTATTGTTTATGACATATGAGGTTGGAGATTTGTGGCCGACACGTTTGGAGTTGAATGTTCATGGATTGCATAGTCGCTGAGATGTAAAAATTGGACAAAACAGTGATTTTTGTGTAAATTGTTGAATTTTGAATTGCTTCTTTCATTGCTTGATTTTTCCAACAGTTTTTGTTTGAATAGAAAACTGATTTACTGATTTTAATTGTGATGAAAAGTTGGAGGAAGAAAAAACAAGGGGAAGGAAATTATATTTGGGGGGTTATACAAGCGAAGGTGTGGTTGATTGGTCGTGGATGGATCATTTGGGCTACAAAACTAACATTCAGACAGCGAGATCACCCTTAAAATGTACCAAAGCAAAACCCGAGCTCTGAGGATATTTGTGGGACGAAGTACTGCCAAACAGCATCAAAACCGCACCTTGTATACATTGAGAGACATTATTTCAAGCACTTTGTCACATCATTCCATAGACTGGTCCTGTTTTCATGTTTTACTGTCAGTAACCCTGATGTATGTTATCACATCTTGCAAGTTATTAAAGGTATGAGGGTAACTACGCCAGAGATTAATGTGTTTTGTCAGCATTAGCTTTGTGTTCAAACTTGCATGGAGTCTTGTCTGGAAAAAAGTGAAACTTGGTTTCCAGATCACATTGATACTTTAACATGCTGCCACATTCTTAAAATGTCTGCTCAGTAAAGCTGAAAATGTGTAAGCTAATGTTAGCAAAGAATGATGCCTTTACACAGTTGTGAAGCTCCGTACTCTCTGCTGTATTCGTTCAAGCAACTCCTCAAAATACCAATCAAACATGATAGTTAGGTGTGTTTATTTGCTGACAGCAGCAGTGTTCTAGCAATGTTTGTCTTATTTTCTGTCATTTCAATAACATCTGAAATGATACATGAAACAGATTCAATGCTTTGGCTCAGACTCTTCATGATGGTTTTACATTTCATGTGCATGTCTTTTAGTTCTTCTTTTATTTTATTTATTTTTCTTTCTTTTTTTTTGTAATTGAAAAACCAATGTGAGTGAGTATAGAGGAGACTGCATTGCCAGGTTTACAGTCTGATCAGGGCCAGCTGAATTGTACAGGTTGTAATACATGTAGTCGACAAAACTCTTGACAGTTATGCTACATTGCTACACTTAAAGAGTGTGTTATTATATATTTGTGTACCGTAGATTTTCTTCCTGGGACTTGTTTGACTGCTTGCAATTATCTGTTGTCTGTTTTAGTTGTCACTGTGTCATTGTGTCACTGTGTCATTGTGTCACTGTGTCACTGTGTCATTGTGTCATTGTGTCACTGTGTCATTGTGTCACTGTGTCACTGTGTCATTGTGTCATTGTGTCACTGTGTCATTGTGTCAACTTTTGTGTTTGAAACAATGTTTCATTCTGTTCTGGTTTTAGCAGGAAAGCGGAGGGCTGGGGGAAAGGAATGGTAGTTGACAATATAGAATGAAGGACTAGTTAACCTTGTTTGTGTGTGTGTGTGTGTGTGTGTTTGTTTTTGAGGATCTTGAATGATCACAATAGCTTATTTGGAATGGTGTGAGGTTTTGTTCTAAATTAATCATGTAGGTAGAGTTTGTCTTGTGGGCCTTTTTTGGATGCAGTTTTTTCTCAGGGGAGCTAAACACGATACATTTCTTCATTGCACCTCATAAAGATTACTCTCCCTTTAGAAGCTCAGCATTTCAATGTTGTCATTTTGCTGACAGAATCTGACTGGGGTAAATGTAATAGTGAGAAGAAAAGGAAAGAAAGAAGTTCTATAACTTGGGAGGCTTTCCTCTACCTTATCTTTGTCACTTCGTTGCAAGCAAATTTGAATCCCCTCACCATTTGAAATTGTTCTTCTGTTATGTAGATGCATG
The DNA here is from genome assembly GCF_037325665.1 of Littorina saxatilis. Lineage (NCBI taxonomy): Eukaryota > Metazoa > Mollusca > Gastropoda > Littorinimorpha > Littorinidae > Littorina > Littorina saxatilis. The sequence goes on along the minus strand of NC_090246.1, from coordinate 102,120,549 downwards.
CTTTCTTCATTTGGCTGACTTGGTAGACTTGTTTGTTGAAGTGTGTGTTTTCTATCACATGTACTGGCTGAGTTTTAATGTGTGTATTTTGAAAGACCGTATGAATGAGCAGCTGGTGTTGAATGTGAGGGAGATCACCTTGTATTTCAAAAGATCATTCTTTGTACATACATGAAGGAGACTGTAATATAATCTGGCTAAATACATAATTATGAGGGTTCTTTCATGAGGCGCTGTCATGTGATTTTATGATGTGGGTAAGTGGACATGTACTTTTCTTCCCTTTATCCAAGTCCTCATGTTGTCTTACAACTTATCGCTGATGCAATAAATACTGCAGGGGGCTAGCTTCAGGGAGCTAGCTTCTCTGTCTTCTTTTGAACAAGTTACAATTTAACAAAGATCCCAGCATTCTCAGATGGATACTTGCTGCTGTAAAACATGATACATATAAAACTTGTATGTTGGCTAAGGAGATGTATTTCAGAATGCAATACCATCTGAGTTTTGGCACTTACTTGGAATGTGGCATTAACTGAATGACTCAACTGGTATCTTGATTTGTGTCCGATCTGGCTTTTCCGTTTGCAAGTACATGTACTGATCAAAGAAGCCTACTCATTTTTGAAATGGTAAAACCATTGAATAAATTCTGATTCGATCCTTTGAACAATCCAGAAGTTTCTAAATTCATGTTGTATGACTATGTCTTGTGGACTGCCTTTCACGTTTGATTTTTAAAAAGTTTTGTTAAGTCTTGTCATTTTGTTCTCATTAGAACAGCTCCTTAATTCACACATACATAAAGGTCTACTTTTACTGCAACCGTTATTACAAGTACTGCACAGCTTTAGTACAGATAACGTGTATGTCTACAGCCACACTGCAAGCCTTGATACTGACATTTTGAACTGTACAATATGTTGAATGAAATCAATTTGACTGGGTGAACCTCAGTGTAATAATGTATTTCTTTTTTCTGATTGTACTTTGTGATGTTCGTCTTTACTTCAGCTGCTACTTTTGATTGAATACATTTGACTGACAACTTTGTGAGGAATTTTCGAAGTGAAGAAACTTTGATCTTGTACATTTGAAGTGCTACTTGCTAAGTTAGGGGTCCAAATACAGGTTGAGTAAGGGTTTGTGTGTATCTTCACTTGAGTGTCAATGAACTTGTTCCATGAATTCTTTGGTTTGGATTTGAATTTCTTGTTGTGTGTAAGGGACAGAGAGTGTGCGTGAGAGAAATGAACTGAACTGAACTGAACTCAATTTAACAAGATTAAAGGCTGAGCCTTTTCTTACAATCTGTGTTTGAAACAAACACACAAACAAACAAACAAAGAAATAAAAGAATGAAATGATATTAAATAGAGAGAGAGTGTGTGTGTGTGTCCTTTACAGCACAGGAGCCATCGATCAAATCAAGCTGACCTTCCTCTCATACTTTAAAAAAAAAGAAGCTGCAAACCAGGACAGACACAAAAGAAGAACAAGAGAAAACAAGAAATTCCTCCGAGGTAGGAAAAACACCCCCGTCCTTACCATTCTCACTGCCACCAACTGAGAAGGTTATTTCCCTTTGACCATTAATATGTCCCTCTATAAGTCCTTGTAGAATCTTAATCCACCAATAACTCCCTAACCGTGTGTTTGACTGGTCCCAATTTTTGTAAGGACCGTCTCAGGAATGTATAGAACCTGTTCACCAAGTTTGGTGACGATCGGTCCGTTCATTCTTGAGATCTATATGCGAACACAAACAAACAAACAAACACATCGACCGAATCCTATACACACCCCTATTCACGACTTTCCGACCTTGACATTGTAGTGGGGGTCAAGTGGGCGTCGGCATCATTGTCCAATCAGAAATTTTGATGCGCTTCCGCTTCCTGTCCCGCCCAGTCTGCGCAAAAGAAATGGCGCAAAACTGTTTGCGCGGAAAAAGGTGATGAAAAAAAAGAACACAACCTGGTTTGATAACCAAATGATTGCGATCTTGCATTCTAGCATCATTTAATGTGGAACAACGACACATCTGATAAACAAATAGCCAGTTTGTTACCAACATGAGAAACTATAGGGTTTAGAATCGAAGCGGTAAACCCGGACGCTGTTTGTACACGTAAATCCGGAGAAGCTATCGAAGTAGGTGACATGTCGTTTCACTCCGAGTGTGCCAGCACCGGCCCTCTACTCGCCAAACCCCCACTAGGCAGGGAAAGTGGTTCGACCTTGCATGAATGCAGGGCAAGTTCGAGTTTGCTAGCTAAAATTGCTGCTAGTGCTTGCCTTGTCTAGATCTGGAACTTTTTCAATTGGATTTTTTCTCTCTATTATACTGGAATAAGTGGGTACTTTTCTAGATCTAAGCATCGACCGAATTAGATAATGATGTTCCTTGCATTGCATTCTCCTAAATCTGTCATTCTAACCAGTTTGTTCAAGAATATAATTGTTCGTTTTTTGTTGAAAAGCTTACAAGATTTTTTCTTTTTTAAGTAAGTGGTTTCACACACGTACAACATGAGACCCACATGCACTAGACAATGGAAGTTGAGGTCCTCGTTCAATACCACAAATGCCAGTATTATACTTCAGACTCCTTTTGGAGGAATGTGTGGGGTTTGGGTGTTGAACTTGAAGTGGCAGATTGTTTGCACAGGTATGAATGTTCGTACGTTCGTACGTGCACGCATGTATGCAGGCATTTGTTTGTCAAGCAGGAACATGCAACATTTTGTTGACCGTATGTGAGTGCGTGTGTAATAAAACCAACGACAAACAATACAAAAAGCTCCAGCTCTGCTTCTTCACCAGTCACAGACGCATTGCGTTGTTCAGCTTTCCAGAAATATATTAACTCAGTCAGAACCGGCTTCATGAATATTTTATTTCAGGAAAAAGTCAATCGAATCTACACAAAAAAAGGTTATTGCGTTGTTCTGTCTTTCAGACTGTACCACGTAATATTGAGCTTCTAGAAGAAACATGTCTGTGGCATAGTTTGACCCAACAGATAGAGAAGTCAACAGAGGTATTCTGCCGTCAGCAGCTTTATTGCTGTTTTGAATTTGATCTTGCATAATTTTATTACATAATTTTGCAACACACAAAGAAATCGTAATTGAATATTTTACGCAAAATTGAATAATTCACAAACATGTTTGTATGAACAAATATTATTTTAAGAAAATATGAGTGTGAGGATGGACGTATTTTGAGTGAAGTAGCAGAAATTCTTTTTAAGTTCTTTAGCTACATGCACACGTTCTGTTAATTACGTTCTTAGCAGGGAGATCCAGATTAATAATACTGCTGTGACAGGTTGTGGTTTCCATACACACTTTGAATACAGGAAAACAAAAACAAAAACACAGTTAAAAAAAATGTGCACATAGGATAAAATCATTAAAGTGTACAGAATAAAAGCAACATATGTACAAAAACAAATCTCGTGGTTCTCTTGTCAAACCCACTGTAGTAAGCACAGAATAGGAGAGAAGATTTTGGAGAAGGTGGCTTTACCTACTGAAGTAAATGATCAAGAGGATTCTAAGCATCCAGTGCTAAAGCTCTCAAATCACAAGACATACACACTTGTTGTGGCTATCCGAACTGTTGATTTAAAAAAAAAACATACCTACAAATTGAAAACATCTATTACAAAATTATGTATATTGTATGGATCTGTCTTTGTAAAATATACTGTACAGAAAATTTTAAATAATCTGCACAAAAATCTCGTGGTTCTCTTGTCAAGTAGTAGGCACAGAAAAAACCCCAAAAAACCCTGTGTTTTGTCTTGTAAATTATACTTTACTAAATGTGTACAGTATTCTAAGAAAAAAAAGTCTTCCTTTTTATCATATCAATTGCCTCCCTTGAATTTTATTTGTAAAATAATTCTGAGAAAAAAAAGCTTTCTACTTAAAAGCAGTGCAATCAAGAAAATGGGTACAACCTGTGTGTATACCTTTATTCCTTATTCTTTTTATTTAATTGAGGATGTCACTACGCAGTTTTACTGATTTAAAAAAAAATTCGCTTCAAATTATCTCCCTTGAAGAAACACTTCTTTTTACAATTAAATTTTGTTTACACGAAGAGGTAGTTTTAAGGGTATATATACAAAAAAACAATATTGCAACCTTAGATGTATTTACATTTGGACTAATTCCATTAAAAAAAAATTCAAACTATAAATGATAAATCAAAATAAAACAGATTTTGGGGCTGTACACAAGCTAATAGGATTAAACACGAAAGTCGTACCCAAGAATCGTCAAATACTTTTGCTAACAGCTATACTTAAACATAAGAAAATATGATCTGCATCTCTTGTTATGAAGATGATGGCACTGGTCCACCGAAGTGCATGCCATATATGCTTTACTGTGCGCTCTCCCTCTCAATGGTCTTTCTCTGGCTGACTCGATTCTGAGGAGATAAAAGAAAACACATTCAGTACAAGCTGTAAAAAATAACAACAAAACTAGTATTACTTAAAGTAGCTGCTGGTTTCTGAGTATTTGATTGAAGGCCCAATCCGACTTGTAAGAAGTTTGCCCGACTGTCGCAGATTTGGTCAGGTATGGAGTAAAATCATGCCTCAATTTGGTAACATACAAACTGCAATATTCTAAGGCTGTGAGTGTGAGAATACATCGGTGCCACTTTTTAAAAACTTTCTTTTTGTGTGTGCGCATGTTTTAGTGCCAAAAATGAAGAGGCCGAGTGCTCTCTCTGCAAAACTTGTGTGAAGCTTCAGAGCTCTATCAATGGTTTGAAAGAAAAAACATACTTTTCCATTTTTGACGTTCTTGTTCCCTTCCCTGTGAAATTTACTGTCCGTAGGTTACCGGATTTTGTTAATGTCCGTGAAAACCTCAACTATTCATTGCTGAGTGCCTAGTGATAGCTATCCCCCCCAACGACCTAGCACTGCTGAATCCTGATTCTTCCCATTGTTTGATTCTGTAATGAAATTGTGTAGTTGGTAGTTATGTGAGCTTCTTCTTGGAGGGGTGGGGGTGGGGGGGGGGGGGGGGGTGCTGGTTGGTTGGGTTTTTGGGGGTTATTAAATCATCAGATTAAAAAGTAAGACTTCATTGTAATGTGCAGATATTTGTTCAGGTGCCCACCATTTTCTATGTGAAAACATGTTGCTAACTAACATGAACCCAACCATAAAACGTGATGTAGGTGAGTAGCCCATCTAGAAAAAAGAACCTGTTCTAATTCGGAATTAGAACAGGTTCGTTTTTCTAGATGGGCTACTCACCTACATCACGTTTCATGGTTGGGTTCATGTTAGTTAGCAACATGTTTTCAAATTCTCATCAGGCAATCACGGCTGACACTAAACACAGAACAGGTGGGAGAGACATAATTCAATTTACTCACCTTCCTTGCATTGTGAGACTGGCCATATGAATCTGCTGAAGTAGTTCCTGCACATATTTAATCAAATATTCATCTTAATAACGTGTTAATATCGCTTGTTCTAGCAAATCAGACTTGACAGTTTTCTGATGGCTTGCACAATTTAAGAGCTTGCCTGTCCCCAATCATTACAATAAGAAACAACATCTAGTATGCAAGTATTTTCAGGGTATGAAGGTTTTAATATAATGTCGGTTCTTCTGGGGGCATGGAGAAACACCTTACACAAAGTAGAACATACACAACAAATTTCAAACAATTGAGGTCACACCATAGTTTTACTCACAAACAAACAACAGCAATACAATAAGCAAACGCCTACATGTTGTCTACACTAGGTATAAAGAAACAAAGAAGCACATGAAGACGGGCTTTGTCAAGTAGACCATTATAGCGAATGAGCAACAGCTGATGATCCAGACCACCAAATTGACATGATTTCCCCTTATTCAGTTTGTGATTGTAGTCATATTGACGATGCATGACTTCAATTTTTCAAAGTAAGTCTATTGGTGCGTTTACGGATACATTCATTGTCACAATTACGACATGCTAATGTCTAACCTGGGTAAACTTCAATTCATGACTTTTTTCAAACTGGCATAGAAATTATGAGCATACCAGAATTATTTTCCTGTTAGACTGTCTTCTTCTTTTTCTTCTTCTGCGTTTGATATTCAATTCATGGCTGTCATATCGTCAGGTCAGTGGCTGCCATGAAGTCTGCAGTCTTCAGTGTCGGACTGTCAAATTAGATGATATTGTAAAGAAAGTAAGTAACATCTCATGATATTCTAACTTCAATTACATCACCTGTCTCACAGTCTGCCTCTTTAAAAATTAATGATTAATTTCAGTAACATAATTTTTGGGTAAAAAATAAAAAGGTATGAGAAATAATCCTTACTTTTTTTGTAATAACCCTCACCACCAATTGTTTTATTTCATTTCCATTTTAACAGATTTAGCACCTCTCCGAAAGCCAGAAATACACTTTAAATCCCACGCCCCCCCCCCCCCCCCCCTACATAAACTAATTAAATAACTAATTAAGGAAAAAATCCTTACATCATAAAAAGTCAGAACCACCAAAACCACCCCCCCCCCCCCTCCCACCCATCCAATAAAACCTGAATACAAAAACACTTCAAAATAAAAAATGAAAACATTTAATTCCACTTACAAAATATAAAAGTTGTTATGCTTTATTTTCATTATCTGTTTACAAACACATAAATTGCTGTGCAAATCTTTTTAAAAACATCAATGCTTGAGACACCAGTAACCTGTTTATATTGTTGACCTTGTAGCTTTTCAGTTTAAGAGGCTGTTCTGGAATCTGCACTAAAGTCAAACATAACCATGAATACCGTGGGGAAAATATTACATCACCAAGACCGAAAAAATAACACCAACCGACACTCCTCACCCTTATTTCACCCACTATGCCAACCCAAAGACTGGAAAATAATAATCAAATACAGAATGAACAAAAATGCTTGATTTCATTTCTTCAATGATAAGTTGAAAATCTTCATAATAATGTTATTAGCATAATGTGTAATTGCCACAATTTACAGAGTTTAATTAAAAAAAAATGATGCGATAAAAATCAAAGTGAAAACATTTGTTTTTATACTGATACCTTATTTACCTTGTGGCTTGTGTGCCTCAGGTTTAGGAGCGGCTCAAACGTCCTCTGCTCCTCAGTCTGCAAGAAATTAAGCGATGGCCTGAAGGAGAATAGAAAAAGATCCTTTGTCAGCACCCTGTGTATGTGTGTGGGTGGGTGTGTTAGATAAATAGGTGGGGGGGGGGGGGGGAGGTGCAATAGCTACCACGCCTAATGCAGTCTGCAAAACAAGTGCAACACTTCTACAGAGCTTTTATGATACAAACTACAAAGCTTCAAATAAGAAACACATTACAATCAAATGAAAGCTGAGCCTGTCATTGCAAAATAAGGAATATACAACAATCCAGTGGCATGTAAAATATTGTTCCTTCAGAAAGATGGCTCTGACAGTGACAGCAGAAACAATTTAACTTGAAGTTTGAGTCCAAAATTATTTCTCTACATTAGTGAACGTACTTGCAGTAATACCCCTCACACATGAACTATTCACAGACTGAATAACAGTGTGTTCCCAATGTTGCTTCCGTGTATCGGTTAGATCCATCTCGGTTAGATCCATCTGCAGAGTACGGATTGTCATCCGTTTAATATTAAAAAGGAAAAACAATCAGAACTTGTCATCAGTGATCAACCTACCTTGCAAGAGTGGGGTGAAACACTCACTTCCTGCCAACATGTCTGCAAAAAAAAAAAGAGGAAACAATACCAATGGAAGCTTAAAATGGTTCTTTTGTTCAATATGTGTACACGTGCTTCATTTCTGGGGTGAAAGTGTAAAATATATTGATGGATTGATAGAACAATATTGCCTCAAGTTCACCGCACCAAAAAATACTTATCAATCAACATTGTCATCACTCGATCAGCTGTTCCATCTCTTTCATAAGTGTGTGTGTGATGGTGTGAGCGT